>NW_026109021.1:0-126868 GCF_024516045.1 Bombus affinis | reverse complement strand
GTACTATGAGGAAACGGTACTAATTATGTGAAACTATTGGTAAACCGTAAACATTTGTCAGGAGGCAATAGGATAAAGACTTCCGGCTCCTCGGGCTGGTGCGAATATTTCAATGTCCGTATGTGCCAAACCGTTGGTTTGTGACACACCTTTACGCGTCTCTCGTTCGCTGCGCTCGCACGAAAGCTATAGCCTAACCTAAAACCAATCCATCTTGCGTTCATTATTCGATATGGTGGCGACATATTTCAAATTTGCGAACGTGTCGGATCGGTTGTGAGGTTGGACTAGATTTTTTCGAGCGAGCGGAGCGAGCGAGCAACGATCACAATTTCCAACCTATACATACACCTTATATTGCCTTGCATATATGTCGTGTTATTACCTAATTTTGTCTGCCATTTCGGACATCACATTGCACTGTACTATGAGGAAACGGTACTAATTATGTGAAACTGTTGGTAAACCGTAAACATTTGTCAGAAGGCAATAGGATAAAGACTTTCGGCTCCTCGGGCTGGTGCGAATATTTCAATGTGCCAAACCGTTGGTTTGTGACACACCTTTACGCGTCTCTCGCTCGCTGCGCTCCCACGAAAGCTATAGCCTAACCTAAAACCAATCCATCTTCCGTTCATTATTGTATATGGTGGCCACATGTTTCGAATTTGCGAACGTGTGGGATCGGTTGTGAGGTTGGACCAGATTTTTACGAGCGAGCGGAGCGAGCGTGCAACGGTCACAATTTCCAAGCTATACATATACCTTATATTGCCTTGCTTATATTTCGTGCTAGTACCTAATTTTGTCAGCGATTTCGGACATCACATTGCTCTGTACTATGAGGAAACGGTACTAATTATGTGAAACTATTGGTAAACCGTAAACATTTGTCAGTAGGCAATAGGATAAAGACTTCCGGCTCCTCGGGCTGCTGCGAATATTTCAATGTCCGTATGTGCCAAACCGTTGGTTTGTTACACACCTTTACGCGTCTCTCGTTCGCTGCGCTGGCACGAAAGATATAGCCTAACCTAAAACCAATCCATCTTCCGTTCATTATTCGATATGGTGGCGACATATTTCAAATTTGGGAACGTGTCGGATCGGTTGTGAGGTTGGACTAGATTTTTTCGAGCGGGCGGAGCGAGCGAGCAACGATCACAATTTCCAACCTATACATACACCTTATATTGCCTTGCATATATATCGTGTTATTACCTAATTTTGTCAGCCATTTCGGACATCACATTGCACTGTACTATGAGGAAATAGTACTATTTATGTGAAACTATTCATAAACTGTAAACATGTGTCGGTAGGCAATAGGATAAATACTTCCGGCTCCTCGGGCTGGTGCGAATATTTCAATGTCCGTATGTGCCAAACCGTTGGTTTATGACACACCTTTACGCGTCTCTCGCTCGCGGCGCTCGCTCGAAAGCTATAGCCTAACCTAAACCAATCCATCTTGCGTTCATTATTCGATATGATGGCGACATATTTCAAATTTGCGAACGTGTCGGATCGGTTGTGAGGTTGGACTAGATTTTTACGAGCGAGCGGAGCGAGCGAGCAACGGTCACAATTTCCAAGCTATACATATACCATATATTGTCTTGCATATATTTCGAGCTTGTACCTAATTTTGTCAGCCATTTCTGACATCACGCTGCACTGTACTATGAGGAAACGGTACTAATTATGTGAAACTATTGGTAAACCGTAAACATTTGTCAGGAGGCAATAGGATAAAGACTTCCGGCTCCTCGGGCTGGTGCGAATATTTCAATGTCCGTATGTGCCAAACCGTTGGTTTGTGACACACCTTTACGCGTCTCTCGTTCGCTGCGCTCGCACGAAAGCTATAGCCTAACCTAAAACCAATCCATCTTGCGTTCATTATTCGATATGGTGGCGACATATTTCAAATTTGCGAACGTGTCGGATCGGTTGTGAGGTTGGACTAGATTTTTTCGAGCGAGCGGAGCGAGCGAGCAACGATCACAATTTCCAACCTATACATACACCTTATATTGCCTTGCATATATGTCGTGTTATTACCTAATTTTGTCTGCCATTTCGGACATCACATTGCACTGTACTATGAGGAAACGGTACTAATTATGTGAAACTGTTGGTAAACCGTAAACATTTGTCAGAAGGCAATAGGATAAAGACTTTCGGCTCCTCGGGCTGGTGCGAATATTTCAATGTGCCAAACCGTTGGTTTGTGACACACCTTTACGCGTCTCTCGCTCGCTGCGCTCCCACGAAAGCTATAGCCTAACCTAAAACCAATCCATCTTCCGTTCATTATTGTATATGGTGGCCACATGTTTCGAATTTGCGAACGTGTGGGATCGGTTGTGAGGTTGGACCAGATTTTTACGAGCGAGCGGAGCGAGCGTGCAACGGTCACAATTTCCAAGCTATACATATACCTTATATTGCCTTGCTTATATTTCGTGCTAGTACCTAATTTTGTCAGCGATTTCGGACATCACATTGCTCTGTACTATGAGGAAACGGTACTAATTATGTGAAACTATTGGTAAACCGTAAACATTTGTCAGGAGGCAATAGGATAAAGACTTCCGGCTCCTCGGGCTGGTGCGAATATTTCAATGTCCGCATGTGCCAAACCGTTGGTTTGTGACACACCTTTACGCGTCTCTCGTTCGCTGCGCTCGCACGAAAGCTATAGCCTAACCTAAAACCAATCCACCTTCCGTTCATTTTTCGATATGGTGGCGACATATTTCAAATTTGCGAACGTGTCGGATCGGTTACGAGGTTGGACTAGATTTTTTCGAGCGAGCGGAGCGAGCGAGCAACGATCACAATTTCCAACCTATACATACACCTTATATTGCCTTGCATATATGTCGTGTTATTACCTAATTTTGTCTGCCATTTCGGACATCACATTGCACTGTACTATGAGGAAACGGTACTAATTATGTGAAACTGTTGGTAAACCGTAAACATTTGTCAGAAGGCAATAGGATAAAGACTTTCGGCTCCTCGGGCTGGTGCGAATATTTCAATGTCCGTATGTGCCAAACCGTTGGTTTGTGACACACCTTTACGCGTCTCTCGCTCGCTGCGCTCGCACGAAAGCTATAGCCTAACCTAAAACCAATCCATCTTCCGTTCATTATTCGATATGGTGGCGACATGTTTCGAATTTGCGAACGTGTGGGATCGGTTGTGAGGTTGGACCAGATTTTTACGAGCGAGCGGAGCGAGCGTGCAACGGTCACAATTTCCAAGCTATACATATACCTTATATTGCCTTGCTTATATTTCGTGCTAGTACCTAATTTTGTCAGCGATTTCGGACATCACATTGCTCTGTACTATGAGGAAACGGTACTAATTATGTGAAACTATTGCTAAACCGTAAACATTTGTCAGGAGGCAATAGGATAAAGACTTCCAGCTCCTCGGGCTGGTGCGAATATTTCAATGTCCGTATGTGCCAAACCGTTGGTTTGTTACACACCTTTACGCGTCTCTCGTTCGCTGCGCTCGCACGAAAGATATAGCCTAACCTAAAACCAATCCATCTTCCGTTCATTATTCGATATGGTGGCGACATATTTCAAATTTGCGAACGTGTCGGATCGGTTGTGAGGTTGGACTAGATTTTTTCGAGCGAGCGGAGCGAGCGAGCAACGATCACAATTTCCAACCTATACATACACCTTATATTGCCTTGCATATATGTCGTGTTATTACCTAATTTTGTCTGCCATTTCGGACATCACATTGCACTGTACTATGAGGAAACGGTACTAATTATGTGAAACTGTTGGTAAACCGTAAACATTTGTCAGAAGGCAATAGGATAAAGACTTTCGGCTCCTCGGGCTGGTGCGAATATTTCAATGTCCGTATGTGCCAAACCGTTGGTTTGTGACACACCTTTACGCGTCTCTCGCTCGCTGCGCTCGCACGAAAGCTATAGCCTAACCTAAAACCAATCCATCTTCCGTTCATTATTCGATATGGTGGCGACATGTTTCGAATTTGCGAACGTGTGGGATCGGTTGTGAGGTTGGACCAGATTTTTACGAGCGAGCGGAGCGAGCGTGCAACGGTCACAATTTCCAAGCTATACATATACCTTATATTGCCTTGCTTATATTTCGTGCTAGTACCTAATTTTGTCAGCGATTTCGGACATCACATTGCTCTGTACTATGAGGAAACGGTACTAATTATGTGAAACTATTGGTAAACCGTAAACATTTGTCAGAAGGCAATAGGATAAAGTCTTCCGGCCCCTCGGGCTGGTGCGAATATTTCAATATCCGTATGTGCCAAATCGTTGGTTTGTGACACACATTTACGCGTCTCTCGTTCGCTGCGCTCGTTCGAAAACTATAGCCTAACCTAAAACCAATCCATCTTCCGTTCATTATTCGATATGGTGGCGACATATTTCAAATTTGCGAACGTGTGGGATCGGTTCTGAGGTTGGACTAGATTTTTACGAGCGAGCGGAGCGAGCGAGCAACGGTCACAATTTCCAAGCTATACATATACCTTATATTGCCTTCCATATATTTCGTGTTATTACCTCATTTTGTCAGCCATTTCGGACATCACATTGCACTGTACTATGAGGAAATAGTACTGTTTATGTGAAACTATTCATAAACTGTAAACATGTGTCGGTAGGCAATAGGATAAAGACTTCCGGCTCCTCGGGCTGGTGCGAATATTTCAATGTCCGCATGTGCCAAACCGTTGGTTTGTGACACACCTTTACGCGTCTCTCGTTCGCTGCGCTCGCACGAAAGCTATAGTCTATCCTAAAACCAATCCATCTTCCGTTCATTATTCGATATGGTGGCGACATATTTCAAATTTGCGAACGTGTCGGATCGGTTGTGAGGTTGGACTAGATTTTTACGAGCGAGAGGAGCGAGCGAGCAACGGTTACAATTTCCAAGCTATACATATACCATATATTGTCTTGCATATATGTCGTGTTATTACCTAATTTTGTCTGCCATTTCGGACATCACATTGCACTGTACTATGAGGAAACGGTACTAATTATGTGAAACTGTTGGTAAACCGTAAACATTTGTCAGAAGGCAATAGGATAAAGACTTCCCGCCCCTCGGGCTGGTGCGAAAATTTCAATATCCGTATGTGCCAAACCGTTGGTTTGTGAAACACATTTACGCGTCTCTCGCTCGCTGCGCTCGCACGAAAGCTATAGCCTAACCAAAAACCAATCCATCTTCCGTTCATTATTCGATATGGTGGCGACATATTTCAAATTTGGGAACGTGTCGGATCGGTTGTGAGGTTGGACGAGATTTTTACGAGCGAGCGGAGCGAGCGAGCAACGGTCACAATTTCCAAGCTATACATATACCTGATATTGCCTTGCTTATATTTCTTATTATTACCTACTTTTGTCAGCCATTTTGGACATCACATTGCACTGTTATATGTGGCAATAGTACTATTTATGTGAAACTATTCATAAACTGTAAGCATTTGTCAGTAGGCAATAGGATAAAGACTTCCGGCTCCTCGGGCTGGTGCTAATGTTTCAATGTCCGTATGTGCCAAACCGTTGGTTTGTGACACACCTTTACGCGTCTCTCGCTCGCTGCGCTCGCACGAAAGCTATAGCCTAACCTAAAACCAATCCATCTTCCGTTCATTATTGGATATGGTGGCGACATATTTCAAATTTGCGAACGTGTCGGATCGCTTGTGAGGTTGGACTAGATTTTTACGAGCGAGCGGTGCGAGCGAGCAATGGTCACAATTTCCAAGCTATACATATACCATATATTGCCTTGCATATATTTCGTGCTAGTACCTAATTGTGTCAGCCACTTCGGACATCACATTGCACTGTACTATGTGGAAATAGTACTATTAATTTGAAACTATACATAAACTGTAAACATGTGTCGGTAGGCAATAGGATAAATACTTCCGGCTCCTCGGGCTGGTGCGAATATTTCAATATCCGTATGTGCCAAACCTTTGGTTTATGACACACCTTTACGCGTCTCTCGCTCGCTGCGCTCGCTCGGATACTATAGCCTAACCTAAAACCAATCCATTTTGCGTTCATTATTCGATATGATGGCGACATATTTCAAATTTGCGAACGTGTCGGATCGGTTGTGAGGTTGGACTAGATTTTTACGAGCGAGCGGAGCGAGCGAGCAACGGTCACAATTTCCAAGCTATACATATACCATATATTGTCTTGCAAAAATTTCGAGCTTGTACCTAATTTTGTCAGCCATTTCGGACATCACGCTGCACTGTACTATGAGGAAACGGTACTAATTATGTGAAACTATTGGTAAACCGTAAACATTTGTCAGAAGGCAATAGGATAAAGACTTCCGGCTCCTCGGGCTGGTGCGAATATTTCAATGTCCGTATGTGCCAAACCGATGGATTGTGACACACCTCTCCGCGTCCCTCGCTCGCCGTGCTCGCTTGAAAGCTATGGCCTGACCTAAAAAACAATCCCTCTTGCGTTAGTCATTCGACATGGAGGCGACTTATTTCAAATTTGGGAACGTGTCGGATCGGATGTGAGGTTGGACTAGATTTTTACGACCGAGCGGAGCGAGCGAGCAACGGTCACAATTTCCAAGCTATACATATACCATATATTGCCTTCCATATATTTCGTGTTATTACCAAATTTTGTCAGCCATTTCGGACATCACATTGCACTGTACTATGAGGAAACGGTACTAATTATGTGAAACAATTAGTAAACCGTAAACATTTGTCAGAAGGCAATAGGATAAAGACTTCCGGCTCCTCGGGCTGGTGCGAATATTTCAATGTCCGTATGTGCCAAACCGTTGGTTTGTGACACACCTTTACGCGTCTCTCGTACGCTGCGCTCGCACGAAAGCTATAGCCTAACCTAAAACCAATCCATCTTGCGTTCATTATTCGATATGATGGCGACATATTTCAAATTTGCGAACGTGTCGGATCGGTTGTGAGGTTGGACTAGATTTTTACGAGCGAGCGGAGCGAGCGAGCAACGGTCACAATTTCCAAGCTATACATATACCATATATTGCCTTGCATATATTTCGTGTTATTACCTAATTTTGTCAGCCATTTCGGACATCACATTGCACTGTACTATGTGGAAATAGTACTATTTATGTGAAACTATTCATAAACTGTAAACATTTGTCAGTAGTCAATAGGATAAAGACATCCGCCTCCTCGGGCTGGTGCGAATGTTTCAATGTCCGTATGTGCCAAACCGTTGGTATGTGACGCACATTTACGCGTCGCTCGCTCGCTGCGCTCGCTCGAAGACTACAGCCTAACCTAAAACCAATCCATCTTGCGTTCATTATTCGATATGGTGGCAACATGTTTCAAATTTGCGAACGTGACGGATCGGTTGTGAGGTTGGACGAGATTTTTACGAGCGAGCGGAGCGAGCGTGCAACGGTCACAATTTCCAAGCTATACATATACCTTATATTGCCTTCCATATATTTCGTGTTATTACCAAATTTTGTCAGCCATTTCGGACATCACATTGCACTGTACTATGTGGAAATAGTACTATTTATGCGAAACTATTGGTAAACTGTAAACATTTGTCAGTAGCAATAGGATAAAGACTTCCGGCTCCTCGGGCTGGTGCGAATATTTCAATGTCCGTATGTGCCAAACCGATGGATTGTGACACACCTCTCCGCGTCCCTCGCTAGCCGTGCTCGTTCGAAAGCTATAGCCTAACCTAATACCAATCCAGCTTCCGTTCATTATTCGATATGGTGGCGACATATTTCAAATTTGCGAACGTGTCGGATCGGTTGGACTAGATTTTTTCGAGCGAGCGGAGCGAGCGAGCAACGATCACAATTTCCAACCTATACATACACCTTATGTTGCCTTGCATATATGTCGTGTTATTACCTAATTTTGTCTGCCATTTCGGACATCACATTGCACTGTACTATGAGGAGACGGTACTAATTATGTGAAACTGTTGGTAAACCGTAAACATTTGTGAGAAGGCAATAGGATAAAGACTTTCGGCTCCTCGGGCTGGTGCGAATATTTCAATGTCCGTATGTGCCAAACCGTTGGTTTGTGACACACCTTTACGCGTCTCTCGCTCGCTGCGCTCGCACCAAAGCTATAGCCTAACCAAAAACCAATCCATCTTCCGTTCATTATTCGATATGGTGGCGACATATTTCAAATTTGGGAACGTGTCGGATCGGTTGTGAGGTTGGACGAGATTTTTACGAGCGAGCGGAGCGAGCGAGCAACGGTCACAATTTCCAAGCTATACATATACCTGATATTGCCTTGCTTATATTTCTTATTATTACCTACTTTTGTCAGCCATTTTGGACATCACATTGCACTGTTATATGTGGAAATATTACTATTTATGTGAAACTATACATATACTGTAAGCATTTGTCAGTAGGCAATAGGATAAAGACTTCCGGCTCCTCGGGCTGGTGCTAATGTTTCAATGTCCGTATGTGCCAAACCGTTGGTTTGTGACACACCTTTACGCGTCTCTCGCTCGCAGCGCTCGCTCGAAAACTATAGCCTAACCTAAAACCAGTCCATCTTCCGTTCATTCTTCGATATGGTGGCGACATATTTCAAATTTGCGAACGTGTCGGATCGGTTGTGAGGTTGGACAAGCTTTTTACGAGCGAGCGGAGCGAGCGAGCAACGGTCACAATTTCCAAGCTATACATATACCTTATATTGCCTTCCATATATTTCGTGTTATTACCTAATTTTGTCAGCCATTTCGGACATCACATTGCACTGTACTATGTGAAAATAGTACTATTTATGTGAAACTATTGGTAAACTGTAAACATTTGTCAGTAGCAATAGAATAAAGACTTCCGGCTCCTCGGGCTGGTGCGAATATTTCAATGTCCCCATGTGCAAAACCGTTGGATTGTGACACACCTTTACGCGTCTCTCGCTCGCTGCGCTCGCTCGAAAGCTATAGCCCAACCTAAAAACAATCCCTCTTGCTTTAGTCATTCGACATGAAGGCGACTTATTTCAAATTTGGGAACGTGTCGGATCGAATGTGAGGTTGGACTGGATTTTTACGAGCAAGCGGAGCGAGCGAGCAACGGTCACAATTTCCAAGCTATACATATACCATATATTGCCCTGCATATATTTCGTGTTATTACCTAATTTTGTCAGCCATTTCGGACATCACATTGCACTGTACTATGAGGACATAGTACTATTTATGTGAAACTATTCATAAACTGTAAACATGTGTCGGTAGGCAATGGGATAAATACTTCCGGCTCCTCGGGCTGGTGCGAATATTTCAATGTCCGTATGTGCCAAACCGTTGGTATGTGACACACATTTACGCGTCGCTCGCTCGCTGCGCTCGCTCGAAGACTATAGCCTAACCTATAACCAATCCATCTTGCGTTCATTATTCGATATGGTGGCAACATATTTCAAATTTGCGAACGTGTCGGATCGGTTGTGAGGTTGGACGAGATTTTTACGAGCGAGCGGAGCGAGCGAGCAACGGTCACAATTTCCAAGCTATACATATACCTTATATTGCCTTCCATATATTTCGTGTAATTACCAAATTTTGTCAGCCATTTCGGACATCACATTGCACTGTACTATGTGGAAATAGTACTATTTATGCGAAACTATTGGTAAACTGTAAACATTTGTCAGTAGCAATAGGATAAAGACTTCCGGCTCCGCGGGCTGGTGCGAATATTTCAATGTCCGTATGTGCCAAACCGATGGATTGTGACACACCTCTCCGCGTCCCTCGCTAGCCGTGCTCGCTCGAAAGCTATAGCCTAACCTAAAACCAATCCAGCTTCCGTTCATTATTTGATATGGTGGCGACATGTCTCGAATTTGCGAACGTGTCGGATCGGTTGTGAGGTTGGACCAGATTTTTACGAGCGAGCGGAGCGAGCGTGCAGCAGTCACAATTTCCAAGCTATACATATATCTTATATTGCCTTGCATATATTTCGTGTTAGTACCTAATATTGTCAGCCATTTCGGACATCACATTGCACTGTACTATGAGGAAATAGTACTATTTATGTGAAACTATTCATAAACTGTAAACATGTGTCGGTAGGCAATAGGATAAATACTTCCGGCTCCTCGGGCTGGTGCGAATATTTCAATGTCCGTATGTGCCAAACCGTTGGTTTCTGACACACCTTTACGCGTCTCTCGCTCGCTGCGCTCGCTCGAAAACTATAGCCTAACCTAAAACCAGTCCTTCTTCCTTTCATTCTTCGATATGGTGGCGACATATTTCAAATTTGCGAACGTGTCGGATCGGTTGTGAGGTTGGACAAGCTTATTACGAGCGAGCGGAGCGAGCGAGCAACGGTCACAATTTCCAAGCTATACATATACCTTATATTGCCTTCCATATATTTCGTGTTATTACCTAATTTTGTCAGCCATTTCGGACATCACATTGCACTGTACTATGTGAAAATAGTACTATTTATGTGAAACTATTGGTAAACTGTAAACATTTGTCAGTAGCAATAGGATAAAGACTTCCGGCTCCTCGGGCTGGTGCGAATATTTCAATGTCCCCATGTGCAAAACCGTTGGATTGTGACACACCTTTACGCGTCTCTCGCTCGCTGCGCTCGCTCGAAAGCTATAGCCTAACCTAAAAACAATCCCTCTTGCGTTAGTCATTCGACATGGAGGCGACTTATTTCAAATTTGGGAACGTGTCGGATCGGATGTGAGGTTGGACTAGATTTTTACGAGCGAGCGGAGCGAGCGAGCAACGGTCACAATTTCCAAGCTATACATATACCATATATTGCCATCCATATATTTCGTGTTATTACCAAATTTTGTCAGCCATTTCGGACATCACATTGCACTGTACTATGAGGAAACGGTACTAATTATGTGAAACTATTAGTAAACCGTAAACATTTGTCAGAAGGCAATAGGATAAAGACTTCCGGCTCCTCGGGCTGGTGCGAATATTTCAATGTCCCCATGTGCCAAACCGTTGGATTGTGACACACCTCTCCGCGTCCCTCGCTCGCCATGGTCGCCCGAAAGCTATAGCCTAACCTAAAACCAATCCAGCCTCCGTTCATTATTTGATATGGTGGCGACATGTCTCGACTTTGCGAACGTGTCGGATCGGTTGTGAGGTTGGACCAGATTTTTACGAGCGAGCGGAGCGAGCGTGCAGCAGTCACAATTTCCAAGCTATACATATACCTTATATTGCCTTGCATATATTTCGTGTTAGTACCTAATATTGTCAGCCATTTCGGACATCACATTGCACTGTGCTATGAGGAAATAGTACTATTTATGTGAAACTATTCATAAACTGTAAACATGTGTCGGTAGGCAATAGGATAAATACTTCCGGCTCCTCGGGCTGGTGCGAATATTTCAATGTCCGTATGTGCCAAACCGTTGGTTTATGACACACCTTTACGCGTCTCTCGCTCGCTGCGCTCGCTCGAATACTATAGCCTAACCTAAAACCAATCCATCTTGCGTTCATTATTCGATATGATGGCGACATATTTCAAATTTGCGAACGTGTCGGATCGGTTGTGAGGTTGGACTAGATTTTTACGAACGAGCGGAGCGAGCGAGCAACGGTCACAATTTCCAAGCTATACATATACCATATATTGCCCTGCATATATTTCGTGTTATTACCTAATATTGTCAGCCATTTCGGACATCACATTGCACTGTACTATGTGGAAATAGTACTATTTATGTGAAACTATTCATAAACTGTAAACATTTGTCAGTAGGCAATAGGATAAAGACTTCCGCCTCCTCGGGCTGGTGCGTATGTTTCAATGTCCGTATGTGCCAAACCGTTGGTATGTGACACACATTTACGCGTCGCTCGCTCGCTGCGCTCGCTCGAAGACTATAGCCTAACCTAAAACCAATCCGCCTTGCGTTCATTATTCGATATGGTGGCGACATATTTCAAATTTGCGAACGTGACGGATCGGTTGTGAGGTTGGACTAGATTTTTACGAGCGAGCGGAGCGAGCGAGCAACGGTCACAATTTCCAAGCTATACATATACCTTATATTGCCTTGCTTATATTTCTTATTATTACCTACTATTGTCAGCCATTTTGGACATCACATTGCACTGTTATATGTGGAAATAGTACTACTTATGTGAAACTATTCATAAACTGTAAGCATTTGTCAGTAGGCAATAGGATAAAGACTTCCGGCTCCTCGGGCTGCTGCGAATGTTTCAATGTCCGTATGTGCCAAACCGTTGGTATGTGACACACCTTTACGCGTCTCTCGCTCGCTGTGCTCGCTCGAAAGATATAGCCTAACCTAAAAACAATCCCTCGTGCGTTAGTCATTCGACATGAAGGCGACTTATTTCAAATTTGGGAACGTGTCGGATCGAATGTGAGGTTGGACCAGATTTTTACGAGCGAGCGGAGCGAGCGAGCAACGGTCACAATTTCCAAGCTATGCATATACCATATATTGCCCTGCATATATTTCGTGTTATTACCTAATATTGTCAGCCATTTCGGACATCACATTGCACTGTACTATGTGGAAATAGTACTATTTATGTGAAACTATTCATAAACTGTAAACATTTGTCAGTAGGCAATAGGATAAAGACTTCCGCCTCCTCGGGCTGGTGCGTATGTTTCAATGTCCGTATGTGCCAAACCGTTGGTATGTGACACACATTTACGCGTCGCTCGCTCGCTGCGCTCGCTCGAAGACTATAGCCTAACCTAAAACCAATCCGCCTTGCGTTCATTATTCGATATGGTGGCGACATATTTCAAATTTGGGAACGTGTCGGATCGAATGTGAGGTTGGACCAGATTTTTACGAGCGAGCGGAGCGAGCGAGCAACGGTCACAATTTCCAAGCTATACATATACCATATATTGCCCTGCATATATTTCGTGTTATTACCTAATATTGTCAGCCATTTCGGACATCACATTGCACTGTACTATGTGGAAATAGTACTATTTATGTGAAACTATTCATAAACTGTAAACATTTGTCAGTAGGCAATAGGATAAAGACTTCCGCCTCCTCGGGCTGGTGCGTATGTTTCAATGTCCGTATGTGCCAAACCGTTGGTATGTGACACACATTTACGCGTCGCTCGCTCGCTGCGCTCGCTCGAAGACTATAGCCTAATCTAAAACCAATCCGCCTTGCGTTCATTATTCGATATGGTGGCGACATATTTCAAATTTGCGAACGTGTCGGATCGGTTGTGAGGTTGGACAAGATTTTTACGAGCGAGCGGAGCGAGCGAGCAACGGTCACAATTTCCAAGCTATACATATACCTTATATTGCCTTCCATATATTTCGTGTTATTACCTAATTTTGTCAGCCATTTCAGACATCACATTGCACTGTACTATGAGGAAACGATACTAATTATGTGAAACTATTAGTAAACCGTAAACATTTGTCAGAAGGCAATAGGATAAAGACTTCCGGCTCCTCGGGCTGGTGCGAATATTTCAATGTCCGTATGTGCCAAACCGATGGATTGTGACACACCTCTCCGCGTCCCTCGCTCGCCGTGCTCGCTTGAAAGCTATAGCCTAACCTAAAACCAATCCATCTTGCGTTCATTATTCGATATGGTGGCGACATATTTCAAATTTGCGAACGTGTCGGATCGGTTGTGAGGTTGGACTAGATTTTTTCGAGCGAGCGGGGCGAGCGAGCAACGATCACAATTTCCAACCTATACATACACCTTATATTGCCTTGCATATATGTCGTGTTATTACCTAATTTTGTCTGCCATTTCGGCCATCACATTGCACTGTACTATGAGGAAACGGTACTAATTATGTGAAACTGTTGGTAAACCGTAAACATTTGTCAGAAGGCAATAGGATAAAGACTTTCGGCTCCTCGGGCTGGTGCGAATATTTCAATGTCTGTATGTGCCAAACCGTTGGTTTGTGACACACCTTTACGCGTCTCTCGCTCGCTGCGCTCCCACGAAAGCTATAGCCTGATCTAAAACCAATCCACCTTCCGTTCATTATTCGATATGGTGGCGACATATTTCAAATTTGCGAACGTGTCGGATCGGTTGTGAGGTTGGACTAGATTTTTTCGAGCGAGCGGAGCGAGCGAGCAACCATCACAATTTCCAAGCTATACATATACCTTATATTGCCTTGCTTATATTTCGTGCTAGTACCTAATTTTGTCAGCGATTTCGGACATCACATTGCTCTGTACTATGAGGAAACGGTACTAATTATGTGAAACTATTGGTAAACCGTAAACATTTGTCAGGAGGCAATAGGATAAAGACTTTCGGCTCCTCGGGCTGGTGCGAATATTTCAATGTCCGTATGTGCCAAACCGTTGGTTTGTGACACACCTTTACGCGTCTCTCGCTCGCTGCGCTCGCACGAAAGCTATAGCCTAACCTAAAACCAATCCATCTTCCGTTCATTATTCGATATGGTGGCGACATGTTTCGAATTTGCGAACGTGTGGGATCGGTTGTGAGGTTGGACCAGATTTTTACGAGCGAGCGGAGCGAGCGTGCAACGGTCACAATTTCCAAGCTATACATATACCTTATATTGCCTTGCTTATATTTCGTGCTAGTACCTAATTTTGTCAGCGATTTCGGACATCACATTGCTCTGTACTATGAGGAAACGGTACTAATTATGTGAAACTATTGGTAAACCGTAAACATTTGTCAGAAGGCAATAGGATAAAGTCTTCCGGCCCCTCGGGCTGGTGCGAATATTTCAATATCCGTATGTGCCAAATCGTTGGTTTGGGATACACATTTACGCGTCTCTCGCTCGCTGCGCTCGTTCGAAAACTATAGCCTAACCTAAAACCAATCCATCTTCCGTTCATTATTCGATATGGTGGCGACATATTTCAAATTTGCGAACGTGTGGGATCGGTTCTGAGGTTGGACTAGATTTTTACGAGCGAGCGGAGCGAGCGAGCAACGGTCACAGTTTCCAAGCTATACATATACCTTATATTGCCATCCATATATTTCGTGTTATTACCAAATTTTGTCAGCCATTTCGGACATCACATTGCACTGTACTATGAGGAAACGGTACTAATTATGTGAAACTATTAGTAAACCGTAAACATTAGTCAGAAGGCAATAGGATAAAGACTTCCGGCTCCTCGGGCTGGTGCGAATATTTCAATGTCCCCATGTGCCAAACCGTTGGATTGTGACACACCTCTCCGCGTCCCTCGCTCGCCATGGTCGCTCGAAAGCTATAGCCTAACCTAAAACCAATCCAGCCTCCGTTCATTATTTGATATGGTGGCGACATGTCTCGACTTTGCGAACGTGTCGGATCGGTTGTGAGGTTGGACCAGATTTTTACGAGCGAGCGGAGCGAGCGTGCAGCAGTCACAATTTCCAAGCTATACATATACCTTATATTGCCTTGCATATATTTCGTGTTAGTACCTAATATTGTCAGCCATTTCGGACATCACATTGCACTGTGCTATGAGGAAATAGTACTATTTATGTGAAACTATTCATAAACTGTAAACATGTGTCGGTAGGCAATAGGATAAATACTTCCGGCTCCTCGGGCTGGTGCGAATATTTCAATGTCCGTATGTGCCAAACCGTTGGTTTATGACACACCTTTACGCGTCTCTCGCTCGCTGCGCTCGCTCGAATACTATAGCCTAACCTAAAACCAATCCATCTTGCGTTCATTATTCGATATGATGGCGACATATTTCAAATTTGCGAACGTGTCGGATCGGTTGTCAGGTTGGACTAGATTTTTACGAACGAGCGGAGCGAGCGAGCAACGGTCACAATTTCCAAGCTATACATATACCATATATTGCCCTGCATATATTTCGTGTTATTACCTAATATTGTCAGCCATTTCGGACATCACATTGCACTGTACTATGTGGAAATAGTACTATTTATGTGAAACTATTCATAAACTGTAAACATTTGTCAGTAGGCAATAGGATAAAGACTTCCGCCTCCTCGGGCTGGTGCGTATGTTTCAATGTCCGTATGTGCCAAACCGTTGGTATGTGACACACATTTACGCGTCGCTCGCTCCCTGCGCTCGCTCGAAGACTATAGCCTAACCTAAAACCAATCCGCCTTGCGTTCATTATTCGATATGGTGGCGACATATTTCAAATTTGCGAACGTGACGGATCGGTTGTGAGGTTGGACTAGATTTTTACGAGCGAGCGGAGCGAGCGAGCAACGGTCACAATTTCCAAGCTATACATATACCTTATATTGCCTTGCTTATATTTCTTATTATTACCTACTATTGTCAGCCATTTTGGACATCACATTGCACTGTACTATGTGGAAATAGTACTATTTATGTGAAACTATTCATAAACTGTAAACATTTGTCAGTAGGCAATAGGATAAAGACTTCCGCCTCCTCGGGCTGGTGCGTATGTTTCAATGTCCGTATGTGCCAAACCGTTGGCATGTGACACACATTTACGCGTCGCTCGCTCGCTGCGCTCGCTCGAAGACTATAGCCTAACCTAAAACCAATCCGCCTTGCGTTCATTATTCGATATGGTGGCGGCATATTTCAAATTTGCGAACGTGACGGATCGGTTGTGAGGTTGGACTAGATTTTTACGAGCGAGCGGAGCGAGCGAGCAACGGTCACAATTTCCAAGCTATACATATACCTTATATTGCCTTGCTTATATTTCTTGTTATTACCTACTATTGTCAGCCATTTTGGACATCACATTGCACTGTTATATGTGGAAATAGTACTACTTATGTGAAACTATTCATAAACTGTAAGCATTTGTCAGTAGGCAATAGGATAAAGACTTCCGGCTCCTCGGGCTGCTGCGAGTGTTTCAATGTCCGTATGTGCCAAACCGTTGGTATGTGACACACATTTACGCGTCGCTCGCTCCCTGCGCTCGCTCGAAGACTATAGCCTAACCTAAAACCAATCCATCTTCCGTTCATTATTCGATATGGTGGCGACATATTTCAAATTTGCGAACGTGTGGGATCGGTTCTGAGGTTGGACTAGATTTTTACGAGCGAGCGGAGCGAGCGAGCAACGGTCACAATTTCCAAGCTATACATATACCTTATATTGCCATCCATATATTTCGTGTTATTACCAAATTTTGTCAGCCATTTCGGACATCACATTGCACTGTACTATGAGGAAACGGTACTAATTATGTGAAACTATTAGTAAACCGTAAACATTTGTCAGAAGGCAATAGGATAAAGACTTCCGGCTCCTCGGGCTGGTGCGAATATTTCAATGTCCCCATGTGCCAAACCGTTGGATTGTGACACACCTCTCCGCGTCCCTCGCTCGCCATGGTCGCTCGAAAGCTATAGCCTAACCTAAAACCAATCCAGCCTCCGTTCATTATTTGATATGGTGGCGACATGTCTCGACTTTGCGAACGTGTCGGATCGGTTGTGAGGTTGGACCAGATTTTTACGAGCGAGCGGAGCGAGCGTGCAGCAGTCACAATTTCCAAGCTATACATATACCTTATATTGCCTTGCATATATTTCGTGTTAGTACCTAATATTGTCAGCCATTTCGGACATCACATTGCACTGTGCTATGAGGAAATAGTACTATTTATGTGAAACTATTCATAAACTGTAAACATGTGTCGGTAGGCAATAGGATAAATACTTCCGGCTCCTCGGGCTGGTGCGAATATTTCAATGTCCGTATGTGCCAAACCGTTGGTATGTGACACACATTTACGCGTCGCTCGCTCCCTGCGCTCGCTCGAAGACTATAGCCTAACCTAAAACCAATCCGCCTTGCGTTCATTATTCGATATGGTGGCGACATATTTCAAATTTGCGAACGTGACGGATCGGTTGTGAGGTTGGACTAGATTTTTACGAGCGAGCGGAGCGAGCGAGCAACGGTCACAATTTCCAAGCTATACATATACCTTATATTGCCTTGCTTATATTTCTTATTATTACCTACTATTGTCAGCCATTTTGGACATCACATTGCACTGTACTATGTGGAAATAGTACTATTTATGTGAAACTATTCATAAACTGTAAACATTTGTCAGTAGGCAATAGGATAAAGACTTCCGCCTCCTCGGGCTGGTGCGTATGTTTCAATGTCCGTATGTGCCAAACCGTTGGCATGTGACACACATTTACGCGTCGCTCGCTCGCTGCGCTCGCTCGAAGACTATAGCCTAACCTAAAACCAATCCGCCTTGCGTTCATTATTCGATATGGTGGCGGCATATTTCAAATTTGCGAACGTGACGGATCGGTTGTGAGGTTGGACTAGATTTTTACGAGCGAGCGGAGCGAGCGAGCAACGGTCACAATTTCCAAGCTATACATATACCTTATATTGCCTTGCTTATATTTCTTGTTATTACCTACTATTGTCAGCCATTTTGGACATCACATTGCACTGTTATATGTGGAAATAGTACTACTTATGTGAAACTATTCATAAACTGTAAGCATTTGTCAGTAGGCAATAGGATAAAGACTTCCGGCTCCTCGGGCTGCTGCGAGTGTTTCAATGTCCGTATGTGCCAAACCGTTGGTATGTGACACACATTTACGCGTCGCTAGCTCGCTGCGCTCGCTCGAAGACTATAGCCTAACCTAAAACCAATCCGCCTTGCGTTCATTATTCGATATGGTGGCGACATATTTCAAATTTGCGTACGTGACGGATCGGTTGTGAGGTTGGACTAGATTTTTACGAGCGAGCGAAGCGAGCGAGCAACGGTCACAATTTCCAAGCTATACATATACCATATATTGCCTTGCATAGTTTTCGTGCTAGTACCTAATTTTGTCTGCCATTTCGGACATCACATTGCACTATACTAAGAGGAAACGGTACTAATTATGTGAAACTGTTGGTAAACCGTAAACATTTGTCAGAAGGCAATAGGATAAAGACTTTCGGCTCCTCGGGCTGGTGCGAATATTTCAATGTCCGTATGTGCCAAACCGTTGGTTTGTGACACACCTTTACGCGTCTCTCGCTCGCTGCGCTCGCTCGAAAGATATAGCGTAACCTAAAAACAATCCCTCGTGCGTTAGTCATTCGACATGAAGGCGACTTATTTCAAATTCGGGAACGTGTCGGATCGAATGTGAGGTTGGACCAGATTTTTACGAGCGAGCGGAGCGAGCGTGCAGCAGTCACAATTTACAAGCTATACATATACCTTATATTGCCCTGCATATATTTCGTGTTAGTACCTAATATTGTCAGCCATTTCGGACATCACATTGCACTGTACCATGAGGAAATAGTACTATTTATGTGAAACTATTCATAAACTGTAAACATGTGTCGGTAGGCAATAGGATAAATACTTCCAGCTCCTCGGGCTGGTGCGAATATTTCAATGTCCGTATGTGCCAAACCGTTGGTTTGTGACACACCTTTACGCGTCTCTCGCTCGCTGCGCTCGCACGAAAGCTATAGCCTAACCTAAAACCAATCCATCTTCCGTTCATTATTCGATATGGTGGCGACATGTTTCGAATTTGCGAACGTGTGGGATCGGTTGTGAGGTTGGACCAGATTTTTACGAGCGAGCGGAGCGAGCGTGCAACGGTCACAATTTCCAAGCTATACATATACCTTATATTGCCTTGCTTATATTTCGTGCTAGTACCTAATTTTGTCAGCGATTTCGGACATCACATTGCTCTGTACTATGAGGAAACGGTACTAATTATGTGAAAATATTGGTAAACCGTAAACGTTTGTCAGGAGGCAATAGGATAAAGACTTCCAGCTCCTCGGGCTGGTGCGAATATTTCAATGTCCGTATGTGCCAAACCGTTGGTTTGTTACACACCTTTACGCGTCTCTCGTTCGCTGCGCTCGCACGAAAGATATAGCCTAACCTAAAACCAATCCATCTTCCGTTCATTATTCGATATGGTGGCGACATATTTCAAATTTGCGAACGTGTCGGATCGGTTGTGAGGTTGGACTAGATTTTTTCGAGCGAGCGGAGCGAGCGAGCAACGGTCACAATTTCCAAGCTATACATATACCATATATTGCCATCCATATATTTCGCGTGTTATTACCAAATTTTGTCAGCCATTTCGGACATCACATTGCACTGTACTATGAGGAAACGGTACTAATTATGTGAAACTATTAGTAAACCGTAAACATTTGTCAGAAGGCAATAGGATAAAGACTTCCGGCTCCTCGGGCTGGTGCGAATATTTCAATGTCCCCATGTGCCAAACCGTTGGATTGTGACACACCTCTCCGCGTCCCTCGCTCGCCATGGTCGCTCGAAAGCTATAGCCTAACCTAAAACCAATCCAGCCTCCGTTCATTATTTGATATGGTGGCGACATGTCTCGACTTTGCGAACGTGTCGGATCGGTTGTGAGGTTGGACCAGATTTTTACGAGCGAGCGGAGGCGAGCGTGCAGCAGTCACAATTTCCAAGCTATACATAGTACCTTATATTGCCTTGCATATATTCGTGTTAGTACCTAATATTGTCAGCCATTTCGGACATCACATTGCACTGTACTATGGTGGAAATAGTACTATTTATGTGAAACTATTCATAAACTGTAAACATTTGTCAGTAGGCAATAGGATAAAGACTTCCGCCTCCTCGGGCTGGTGCGTATGTTTCAATGTCCGTATGTGCCAAACCGTTGGTATGTGACACACATTTACGCGTCGCTCGCTCCCTGCGCTCGCTCGAAGACTATAGCCTAACCTAAAACCAAACCGCCTTGCGTTCATTATTCGATATGGTGGCGACATATTTCAAATTTGCGAACGTGACGGATCGGTTGTGAGGTTGGACTAGATTTTTACGAGCGAGCGGAGCGAGCGAGCAACGGTCACAATTTCCAAGCTATACATATACCTTATATTGCCTTGCTTATATTTCTTATTATTACCTACTATTGTCAGCCATTTTGGACATCACATTGCACTGTACTATGTGGAAATAGTACTATTTATGTGAACTATTCATAAACTGTAACATTTGTCAGTAGGCAATAGGATAAAGACTTCCGCCTCCTCGGGCTGGTGCGTATGTTTCAATGTCCGTATGTGCCAAACCGTTGGTATGTGACACACATTTACGCGTCGCTCGCTCGCTGCGCTCGCTCGAAGACTATAGCCTAACCTAAAACCAATCCGCCTTGCGTTCATTATTCGATTTGGTGGCGGCATATTTCAAAATTTGCGAACGTGACGGTTTCGGTTGTGAGGTTGGACTAGATTTTTACGAGCGAGCGGAGAGCGAGCGAGCAACGGTCACAATTTCCAAGCTATACATATACCTTATATTGCCTTGCTTATATTTCTTGTTATTACCTACTATTGTCAGCCATTTTGGACATCACATTGCACTGTTATATGTGGAAATAGTACTACTTATGTGAAACTATTCATAAACTGTAAGCATTTGTCAGTAGGCAATAGGATAAAGACTTCCGGCTCCTCGGGGCTGCTGCGAGTGTTTCAATGTCCCTATGTGCCAAACCGTTGGTATGTGACACACATTTACGCGTCGCTCGCTCGCTGCGCTCGCTCGAAGACTATAGCCTAACCTAAAACCAATCCGCCTTGCGTTCATTATTCGATATGGTGGCGACATATTTCAAATTTGCGTTACGTGACGGATCGGTTGTGAGGTTGGACTAGATTTTTACGAGCGAGCGAAGCGAGCGAGCAACGGTCACAATTTCCGAGCTATACATATACCATATATTGCCTTGCATAGTTTTCGTGCTAGTACCTAATTTTGTCTGCCATTTCGGACATCACATTGCACTATACTATGAGGAAACGGTACTAATTATGTGAAACTGTTGGTAAACCGTAAACATTTGTCAGAAGGCAATAGGATAAAGACTTTCGGCTCCTCGGGCTGGTGCGAATATTTCAATGTCCGTATGTGCCAAACCGTTGGTTTGTGACACACCTTTACGCGTCTCTCGCTCGCTGCGCTCGCTCGAAAGCTATAGCCTAACCTAAAACCAATCCATCTTCCGTTCATTATTCGATATGGTGGCGACATGTTTCGAATTTGCGAACGTGTGGGATCGGTTGTGAGGTTGGACCAGATTTTTACGAGCGAGCGGAGCGAGCGTGCAACGGTCACAATTTCCAAGCTATACATATACCTTATATTGCCTTGCTTATATTTCGTGCTAGTACCTAATTTTGTCAGCGATTTCGGACATCACATTGCTCTGTACTATGAGGAAACGGTACTAATTATGTGAAACTATTGGTAAACCGTAAACGTTTGTCAGGAGGCAATAGGATAAAGACTTCCAGCTCCTCGGGCTGGTGCGAATATTTCAATGTCCGTATGTGCCAAACCGTTGGTTTGTTACACACCTTTACGCGTCTCTCGTTCGCTGCGCTCGCACGAAAGATATAGCCTAACCTAAAACCAATCCATCTTCCGTTCATTATTCGATATGGTGGCGACATATTTCAAATTTGCGAACGTGTCGGATCGGTTGTGAGGTTGGACTAGATTTTTTCGAGCGAGCGGAGCGAGCGAGCAACGATCACAATTTCCAACCTATACACACACCTTATATTGCCTTGCATATATGTCGTGTTATTACCTAATTTTGTCAGCCATTTCGGACATCACATTGCATTGTACTATGTGGAAATAGTACTATTTATGTGAAACTATTCATAAACTGTAAACATGTGTCGGTAGGCAATAGGATAAATACTTCCGGCACCTCGGGCTGGCGCGAATATTTCAATGTCCGTATGTGCCAAACCGTTGGTTTATGACACACCGATACGCGTCTCTCGTTCGCTGCGCTCGCACGAAAGCTATAGCCTAACCTAAAACCAATCCATCTTCCGTTCATTATTCGATATGGTGGCGACATATTTCAAATTTGCGAACGTGTCGGATCGGTTGTGAGGTTGGACTAGATTTTTTCGAGCGAGCGGATCGAGCGAGCAACGGTCACAATTTCCAAGCTATACATATACCATATATTGCCATCCATATATTTCGTGTTATTACCAAATTTTGTCAGCCATTTCGGACATCACATTGCACTGTACTATGAGGAAACGGTACTAATTATGTGAAACTACTAGTAAACCGTAAACATTTGTCAGAAGGCAATAGGATAAAAGACTTCCGGCTCCTCGGGCTGGTGCGAATATTTCAATGTCCCCATGTGCCAAACCGTTGGATTGTGACACACCTCTCCGCGTCCCTCGCTCGCCATGGTCGCTCGAAAGCTATAGCCTAACCTAAAACCAATCCAGCCTCCGTTCATTATTTGATATGGTGGCGACATGTCTCGACTTTGCGAACGTGTCGGATCGGTTGTGAGGTTGGACCAGATTATTACGAGCGAGCGGAGCGAGCGTGCAGCAGTCACAATTTCCAAGCTATACATATACCTTATATTGCCTTGCATATAATTTCGTGTTAGTACCTAATATTGTCAGCCATTTCGGACATCACATTGCACTGTACTATGTGGAAATAGTACTATTTATGTGAAACTATTCATAAACTGTAAACATTTGTCAGTAGGCAATAGGATAAAGACTTCCGCCTCCTCGGGCTGGTGCGTATGTTTCAATGTCCGTATGTGCCAAACCGTTGGTATGTGACACACATTTACGCGTCGCTCGCTCCCTGCGCTCGCTCGAAGACTATAGCCTACCTAAAACCAATCCGCCTTGCGTTCATTATTCGATATGGTGGCGACATATTTCAAATTTGCGAACGTGACGGATCGGTTGTGAGGTTGGACTAGATTTTTACGAGCGAGCGGAGCGAGCGAGCAACGGTCACAATTTCCTAGCTATACATATACCTTATATTGCCTTGCTTATATTTCTTATTATTACCTACTATTGTCAGCCTTTTGGACATACACATTGCTCTGTACTATGTGGAAATAGTTACTATTTTTGTGAATCTATTCTAAACTGTAAACATTTGTCAGTAGGCAATAGGATAAAGACTTCCGCCTCCTCGGGCTGGTGCGTATGTTTCAATGTCCGTATGTGCCAAAACCGTTGGTTATGTGACACACATTTACGCGTCGCTCGCTCGCTGCGCTCGCTCGAAGACTATAGCCTAACCTAAAACCAATCCGCCTTGCGTTCATTATTCGATATGGTGGCGGCATATTTCAAATTTGCGAACGTGACGGATCGGTTGTGAGGTTGGACTAGATTTTTACGAGCGAGCGGAGCGAGCGAGCAACGGTCACAATTTCCAAGCTATACATATACCTTATATTGCCTTGCTTATATTCTTGTTATTACCTACTACTTGTCAGCCATTTTGGACATCACATTGCACTGTTATATGTGGAAATAGTACTACTTATGTGAAACCTATTTCATAAACTGTAAGCATTTGTCAGTAGGCAATAGGATAAAGACTTCCGGCTCCTCGGGCTGCTGCGAGTGTTTCAATGTCCGTATGTGCCAAACCGTTGGTATGTGACACACATTTACGCGTCGCTCGCTCGCTGCGCTCGCTCGAAGACTATAGCCTAACCTAAAACCAATCCGCCTTGCGTTCATTATTCGATATGGTGGCGACATATTTCAAATTTGCGTACGTGACGGATCGGTTGTGAGGTTGGACTAGATTTTTACGAGCGAGCGAAGCGAGCGAGCAACGGTCACAATTTCCAAGCTATACATATACCATATATTGCCTTGCATAGTTTTCGTGCTAGTACCTAATTTTGTCTGCCATTTCGGACATCACATTGCACTATACTATGAGGAAACGGTACTAATTATGTGAAACTGTTGGTAAACCGTAAACATTTGTCAGAAGGCAATAGGATAAAGACTTTCGGCTCCTCGGGCTGGTGCGAATATTTCAATGTCCGTATGTGCCAAACCGTTGGTTTGTGACACACCTTTACGCGTCTCTCGCTCGCTGCGCTCGCTCGAAAGATATAGCCTAACCTAAAAACAATCCCTCGTGCGTTAGTCATTCGACATGAAGGCGACTTATTTCAAATTCGGGGAACGTGTCGGATCGAATGTGAGGTTGGACCAGGTTTTTACGAGCGAGCGGAGCGAGCGTGCAGCAGTCACAATTTACAAGCTATACATATACCTTATATTGCCTTGCATATATTTCGTGTTAGTACCTAATATTGTCAGCCATTTCGGACATCACATTGCACTGTACCATGAGGAAATAGTACTATTTATGTGAAACTATTCATAAACTGTAAACATTTGTCAGTAGGCAATAGGATAAAGACTTCCGCATCCTCGGGCTGGTGCGAATGTTTCAATGTCCGTATGTGCCAAACCGTTGGTTTGTGACACACCTTTACGCGTCTCTCGCTCGCTGCGCTCGCACGAAAGCTATAGCCTAACCTAAAACCAATCCATCTTCCGTTCATTATTCGATATGGTGGCGACATGTTTCGAATTTGCGAACGTTTGGGATCGGTTGTGAGGTTGGACCAGATTTTTACGAGCGAGCGGAGCGAGCGTGCAACGGTCACAATTTCCAAGCTATACATTACCTTATATTGCCTTGCTTATATTTCGTGCTAGTACCTAATTTTGTCAGCGATTTCGGACATCACATTGCTCTGTACTATGAGGAAACGGTACTAATTATGTGAAACTATTGGTAAACCGTAACATTTGTCAGGAGGCAATAGGATAAAGACTTCCAGCTCCTCGGGCTGGTGCGAATATTTCAATGTCCGTATGTGCCAAAACCGTTGGTTTGTTACACACCTTTACGCGTCTCTCGTTCGCTGCGTCGCACGAAAGATATAGCCTAACCTAAAACCAATCCATCTTCCGTTCATTATTCGATATGGTGGCGACATATTTCAAATTTGCGAACGTGTTCGGATCGGTTGTGAGGTTGGACTAGATTTTTTCGAGCGAGCGGAGCGAGCGAGCAACGATCACAATTTCCAACCTATACATACACCTTATATTGCCTTGCATATATGTCGTGTTATTACCTAATTTTGTCTGCCATTTCGGACATCACATTGCACTGTACTATGAGGAACGGTACTAATTATGTGAAACTGTTGGTAAACCGTAAACATTTGTCAGAAGGCAATAGGATAAAGACTTTCGGCTCCTCGGGCTGGTGCGAATATTTCAATGTCCGTATGTGCCAAACCGTTGGTTTGTGACACACCTTTACGCGTCTCTCGCTCGCTGCGCTCGCACGGAAAAGCTATAGCCTAACCTAAAACCAATCCATCTTCAGTTCATTATTCGATATGGTGGCGACATGTTTCGAATTTGCGAACGTGTGGGGATCGGTTTGTGAGGTTGGACCAGATTTTTACGAGCGAGCGGAGCGAGCGTGCAACGGTCACAATTTCCAAGCTATACATATACCTTATATTGCCTTGCTTATATTTCGTGCTAGTACCTAATTTTGTCAGCGATTTCGGACATCACATTGCTCTGTACCATGAGGAAACGGTACTAATTATGTGAAACTATTGGTAAACCGTAAACATTTGTCAGAAGGCAATAGGATAAAGTCTTCCGGCCCCTCGGGCTGGTGCGAATATTTCAATATCCGTATGTGCCAAATCGTTGGTTTGGGACACACATTTACGCGTCTCTCGCTCGCTGCGCTCGTTCGAAAACTATAGCCTAACCTAAAACCAATCCATCTTCCGTTCATTATTCGATATGGTGGCGACATATTTCAAATTTGCGAACGTGTGGGATCGGTTCTGAGGTTGGACTAGATTTTTACGAGCGAGCGGAGCGAGCGAGCAACGGTCACAATTTCCAAGCTATACATATACCTTATATTGCCTTCCATATATTTCGTGTTATTACCTAATTTTGTCAGCCATTTCGGACATCACATTGCACTGTACTATGAGGAAATAGTACTGTTTATGTGAAACTATTCATAAACTGTAAACATGTGTCGGTAGGCAATAGGATAAAGACTTTCGGCTCCTCGGGCTGGTGCGAATATTTCAATGTCCGTATGTGCCAAACCGTTGGTTTATGACACACCGATACGCGTCTCTCGTTCGCTGCGCTCGCACGAAAGCTATAGCCTAACCTAAAACCAATCCATCTTCCGTTCATTATTCGATATGGTGGCGACATATTTCAAATTTGCGAACGTGTCGGATCGGTTGTGAGGTTGGACTATATTTTTTCGAGCGAGCGGAGCGAGCGAGCAACGGTCACAATTTCCAAGCTATACATATACCATATATTGCCATCCATATATTTCGTGTTATTACCAAATTTTGTCAGCCATTTCGGACATCACATTGCACTGTACTATGAGGAAACGGTACTAATTATGTGAAACTATTAGTAAACCGTAAACATTTGTCAGAAGGCAATAGGATAAAGACTTCCGGCTCCTCGGGCTGGTGCGAATATTTCAATGTCCGTATGTTCCAAACCGTTGGTTTGTGACACACCTCTCCGCGTCCCTCGCTCGCCATGGTCGCTCGAAAGCTATAGCCTAACCTAAAACCAATCCAGCCTCCGTTCATTATTTGATATGGTGGCGACATGTCTCGACTTTGCGAACGTGTCGGATCGGTTGCGAGGTTGGACCAGATTTTTACGAGCGAGCGGAGCGAGCGTGCAGCAGTCACAATTTCCAAGCTATACATATACCTTATATTGCCTTGCATATATTTCGTTAGTACCTAATATTGTCAGCCATTTCGAACATCACATTGCACTGTACTATGTGGAAATAGTACTATGTATGTGAAACTATTCATAAACTGTAATCATTTGTCAGTAGGCAATAGGATAAAGACTTCCGCCTCCTCGGGCTGGTGCGTATGTTTCAATGTCCGTATGTGCCAAACCGTTGGTATGTGACACACATTTACGCGTCGCTCGCACCCTGCGCTCGCTCGAGGACTATAGCCTAACCTAAAACCAATCCGCCTTGCGTTCATTATTCGATATGGTGGCGACATATTTCAAATTTGCGAACGTGACGGATCGGTTGTGAGGTTGGACTAGATTTTTACGGGCGAGCGAAGCGAGCGAGCAACGGTCACAATTTCCAAGCTATACATATACCATATATTGCCTTGCATAGTTTTCGTGCTAGTACCTAATTTTGTCTGCCATTTCGGACATCACATTGCACTATACTATGAGGAAACGGTACTAATTATGTGAAACTGTTAGTAAACCGTAAACATTTGTCAGAAGGCAATAGGATAAAGACTTTCGGCTCCTCGGGCTGGTGCGAATATTTCAATGTCCGTATGTGCCAAACCGTTGGTTTGTGACACACCTTTACGCGTCTCTCGCTCGCTGCGCTCGCTCGAAAGATATAGCCTAACCTAAAAACAATCCCTCGTGCGTTAGTCATTCGACATGAAGGCGACGTATTTCAAATTCGGGAACGTGTCGGATCGAATGTGAGGTTGGACCAGATTTTTACGAGCGAGCGGAGCGAGCGTGCAGCAGTCACAATTTACAAGCAATACATATACCTTATATTGCCTTGCATATATTTCGTGTTAGTACCTAATATTGTCAGCCATTTCGGACATCACATTGCACTGTACCATGAGGAAATAGTACTATTTATGTGAAACTATTCATAAACTGTAAACATGTGTCGGTAGGCAATAGGATAAATACTTCCGGCTCCTCGGGCTGGTGCGAATATTTCAATGTCCGTATGTGCCAAACCGTTGGTTTCTGACACACCTTTACGCGTCTCTCGCTCGCTGCGCTCGCTCGAAAACTATAGCCTAATCTAAAACCAGTCCTTCTTCCGTTCATTCTTCGATATGGTGGCGACATATTTCAAATTTGCGAACGCGTCGGATCGGTTGTGAGGTTGGACAAGATTTTTACGAGCGAGCGGAGCGAGCGAGCAACGGTCACAATTTCCAAGCTACACATATACCTTATATTGCCTTCCATATATTTCGTGTTATTACCTAATTTTGTCAGCCATTTCGGACATCACATTTCACTGTACTATGAGGAAACGATACTAATTATGTGAAACTATTAGTAAACCGTAAACATTTGTCAGAAGGCAATAGGATAAAGACTTCCGGCTCCTCGGGCTGGTGCGAATATTTCAATGTCCGTATGTGCCAAACCGATGGATTGTGACACACCTCTCCGCGTCCCTCGCTCGCCGTGCTCGCTTGAAAGCTATAGCCTAACCTAAAACCAATCCATCTTGCGTTCATTATTCGATATGGTGGCGACATATTTCAAATTTGCGAACGTGTCGGATCGGTTGTGAGGTTGGACTAGATTTTTTCGAGCGAGCGGGGCGAGCGAGCAACGATCACAATTTCCAACCTATACATACACCTTATATTGCCTTGCATATATGTCGTGTTATTACCTAATTTTGTCTGCCATTTCGGACATCACATTGAACTGTACTATGAGGAACCGGTACTAATTATGTGAAACTGTTGGTAAACCGTAAACATTTGTCAGAAGGCAATAGGATAAAGACTTTCGGCTCCTCGGGCTGGTGCGAATATTTCAATGTGCCAAACCGTTGGTTTGTGACACACCTTTACGCGTCTCTCGCTCGCAGCGCTCCCACGAAAGCTATAGCCTAACCTAAAACCAATCCATCTTCCGTTCATTATTGTATATGGTGGCGACATGTTTCGAATTTGCGAACGTGTGGGATCGGTTGTGAGGTTGGACCAGATTTTTACGAGCGAGCGGAGCGAGCGTGCAACGGTCACAATTTCCAAGCTATACATATACCTTATATTGCCTTGCTTATATTTCGTGCTAGTACCTAATTTTGTCAGCGATTTCGGACATCACATTGCTCTGTACTATGAGGAAACGGTACTAATTATGTGAAACTATTGGTAAACCGTAAACATTTGTCAGGAGGCAATAGGATAAAGACTTCCAGCTCCTCGGGCTGGTGCGAATATTTCAATGTCCGTATGTGCCAAACCGTTGGTTTGTTACACACCTTTACGCGTCTCTCGTTCGCTGCGCTCGCACGAAAGATATAGCCTAACCTAAAACCAATCCATCTTCCGTTCATTATTCGATATGGTGGCGACATATTTCAAATTTGCGAACGTGTCGGATCGGTTGTGAGGTTGGACTAGATTTTTTCGAGCGAGCGGAGCGAGCGAGCAACGATCACAATTTCCAACCTATACATACACCTTATATTGCCTTGCATATATGTCGTGTTATTACCTAATTTTGTCTGCCATTTCGGACATCACATTGCACTGTACTATGAGGAAACGGTACTAATTATGTGAAACTGTTGGTAAACCGTAAACATTTGTCAGAAGGCAATAGGATAAAGACTTTCGGCTCCTCGGGCTGGTGCGAATATTTCAATGTCCGTATGTGCCAAACCGTTGGTTTGTGACACACCTTTACGCGTCTCTCGCTCGCTGCGCTCGCACGAAAGCTATAGCCTAACCTAAAACCAATCCATCTTCCGTTCATTATTCTATATGGTGGCGACATGTTTCGAATTTGCGAACGTGTGGGATCGGTTGTGAGGTTGGACCAGATTTTCGAGCGAGCGGAGCGAGCGAGCAACGGTCACAATTTCCAAGCTATACATATACCTTATATTGCCTTCCATATATTTCGTGTTATTACCTAATTTTGTCAGCCATTTCGGACATCACATTGCACTGTACTATGAGGAAATAGTACTGTTTATGTGAAACTATTCATAAACTGTAAACATGTGTCGGTAGGCAATAGGATAAAGACTTTCGGCTCCTCGGGCTGGTGCGAATATTTCAATGTCCGTATGTGCCAAACCGTTGGTTTATGACACACCGATACGCGTCTCTCGTTCGCTGCGCTCGCACGAAAGCTATAGCCTAACCTAAAACCAATCCATCTTCCGTTCATTATTCGATATGGTGGCGACATATTTCAAATTTGCGAACGTGTCGGATCGGTTGTGAGGTTGGACTAGATTTTTTCGAGCGAGCGGAGCGAGCGAGCAACGGTCACAATTTCCAAGCTATACATATACCATATATTGCCATCCATATATTTCGTGTTATTACCAAATTTTGTCAGCCATTTCGGACATCACATTGCACTGTACTATGAGGAAACGGTACTAATTATGTGAAACTATTAGTAAACCGTAAACATTTGTCAGAAGGCAATAGGATAAAGACTTCCGGCTCCTCGGGCTGGTGCGAATATTTCAATGTCCCCATGTGCCAAACCGTTGGATTGTGACACACCTCTCCGCGTCCCTCGCTCGCCATGGTCGCTCGAAAGCTATAGCCTAACCTAAAACCAATCCAGCCTCCGTTCATTATTTGATATGGTGGCGACATGTCTCGACTTTGCGAACGTGTCGGATCGGTTGCGAGGTTGGACCAGATTTTTACGAGCGAGCGGAGCGAGCGTGCAGCAGTCACAATTTCCAAGCTATACATATACCTTATATTGCCTTGCATATATTTCGTGTTAGTACCTAATATTGTCAGCCATTTCGGACATCACATTGCACTGTGCTATGAGGAAATAGTACTATTTATGTGAAACTATTCATAAACTGTAAACATGTGTCGGTAGGCAATAGGATAAATACTTCCGGCTCCTCGGGCTGGTGCGAATATTTCAATGTCCGTATGTGCCAAACCGTTGGTTTATGACACACCTTTACGCGTCTCTCGCTCGCTGCGCTCGCTCGAATACTATAGCCTAACCTAAAACCAATCCATCTTGCGTTCATTATTCGATATGATGGCGACATATTTCAAATTTGCGAACGTGTCGGATCGGTTGTGAGGTTGGACTAGATTTTTACGAACGAGCGGAGCGAGCGAGCAACGGTCACAATTTCCAAGCTATACATATACCATATATTGCCCTGCATATATTTCGTGTTATTACCTAATATTGTCAGCCATTTCGGACATCACATTGCACTGTACTATGTGGAAATAGTACTATTTATGTGAAACTATTCATAAACTGTAAACATTTGTCAGTAGGCAATAGGATAAAGACTTCCGCCTCCTCGGGCTGGTGCGTATGTTTCAATGTCCGTATGTGCCAAACCGTTGGTATGTGACACACATTTACGCGTCGCTCGCACCCTGCGCTCGCTCGAAGACTATAGCCTAACCTAAAACCAATCCGCCTTGCGTTCATTATTCGATATGGTGGCGACATATTTCAAATTTGCGAACGTGACGGATCGGTTGTGAGGTTGGACTAGATTTTTACGAGCGAGCGGAGCGAGCGAGCAACGGTCACAATTTCCAAGCTATACATATACCTTATATTGCCTTGCTTATATTTCTTATTATTACCTACTATTGTCAGCCATTTTGGACATCACATTGCACTGTACTATGTGGAAATAGTACTATTTATGTGAAACTATTCATAAACTGTAAACATTTGTCAGTAGGCAATAGGATAAAGACTTCCGCCTCCTCGGGCTGGTGCGTATGTTTCAATGTCCGTATGTGCCAAACCGTTGGTATGTGACACACATTTACGCGTCGCTCGCTCGCTGCGCTCGCTCGAAGACTATAGCCTAACCTAAAACCAATCCGCCTTGCGTTCATTATTCGATATGGTGGCGGCATATTTCAAATTTGCGAACGTGACGGATCGGTTGTGAGGTTGGACTAGATTTTTACGAGCGAGCGGAGCGAGCGAGCAACGGTCACAATTTCCAAGCTATACATATACCTTATATTGCCTTGTTTATATTTCTTGCTATTACCTACTATTGTCAGCCATTTTGGACATCACATTGCACTGTTATATGTGGAAATAGTACTACTTATGTGAAACTATTCATAAACTGTAAGCATTTGTCAGTAGGCAATAGGATAAAGACTTCCGGCTCCTCGGGCTGCTGCGAGTGTTTCAATGTCCGTATGTGCCAAACCGTTGGTATGTGACACACATTTACGCGTCGCTCGCTCGCTGCGCTCGCTCGAAGACTATAGCCTAACCTAAAACCAATCCGCCTTGCGTTCATTATTCGATATGGTGGCGACATATTTCAAATTTGCGTACGTGACGGATCGGTTGTGAGGTTGGACTAGATTTTTACGAGCGAGCGAAGCGAGCGCGCAACGGTCACAATTTCCAAGCTATACATATACCATATATTGCCTTGCATAGTTTTCGTGCTAGTACCTAATTTTGTCAGCGATTTCGGACATCACATTGCTCTGTACTATGAGGAAACGGTACTAATTATGTGAAACTATTGGTAAACCGTAAACATTTGTCAGGAGGCAATAGGATAAAGACTTCCGGCTCCTCGGGCTGGTGCGAATATTTCAATGTCCGCATGTGCCAAACCGTTGGATTGTGACACACCTTTACGCGTCTCTCGTTCGCTGCGCTCGCACGAAAGCTATAGCCTAACCTAAAACCAATCCATCTTCCGTTCATTATTCGATATGGTGGCGACATATTTCAAATTTGCGAACGTGTCGGATCGGTTGTGAGGTTGGACTAGATTTTTTCGAGCGAGCGGAGCGAGCGAGCAACGATCACAATTTCCAACCTATACATACACCTTATATTGCCTTGCATATATGTCGTGTTATTACCTAATTTTGTCTGCCATTTCGGACATCACATTGCACTGTACTATGAGGAAACGGTACTAATTATGTGAAACTGTTGGTAAACCGTAAACATTTGTCAGAAGGCAATTGGATAAAGACTTTCGGCTCCTCGGGCTGGTGCGAATATTTCAATGTCCGTATGTGCCAAACCGTTGGTTTGTGACACACCTTAACGCGTCTCTCGCTCGCTGCGCTCCCACGAAAGCTATAGCCTAACCTAAAACCAATCCACCTTCCGTTCATTTTTCGATATGGTGGCGACATATTTCAAATTTGCGAACGTGTCGGATCGGTTATGAGGTTGGACTAGATTTTTTCGAGCGAGCGGAGCGAGCGAGCAACGATCACAATTTCCAACCTATACATACACCTTATATTGCCTTGCATATATGTCGTGTTATTACCTAATTTTGTCTGCCATTTCGGACATCACATTGCACTGTACTATGAGGAAACGGTACTAATTATGTGAAACTGTTGGTAAACCGTAAACATTTGTCAGAAGGCAATAGGATAAAGACTTTCGGCTCCTCGGGCTGGTGCGAATATTTCAATGTCCGTATGTGCCAAACCGTTGGTTTGTGACACACCTTTACGCGTCTCTCGCTCGCTGCGCTCGCACGAAAGCTATAGCCTAACCTAAAACCAATCCATCTTCCGTTCATTATTCGATATGGTGGCGACATGTTTCGAATTTGCGAACGTGTGGGATCGGTTGTGAGGTTGGACCAGATTTTTACGAGCGAGCGGAGCGAGCGTGCAACGGTCACAATTTCCAAGCTATACATATACCTTATATTGCCTTGCTTATATTTCGTGCTAGTACCTAATTTTGTCAGCGATTTCGGACATCACATTGCTCTGTACTATGAGGAAACGGTACTAATTATGTGAAACTATTGGTAAACCGTAAACATTTGTCAGGAGGCAATAGGATAAAGACTTCCAGCTCCTCGGGCTGGTGCGAATATTTCAATGTCCGTATGTGCCAAACCGTTGGTTTGTTACACACCTTTACGCGTCTCTCGTTCGCTGCGCTCGCACGAAAGATATAGCCTAACCTAAAACCAATCCATCTTCCGTTCATTATTCGATATGGTGGCGACATATTTCAAATTTGCGAACGTGTCGGATCGGTTGTGAGGTTGGACTAGATTTTTTCGAGCGAGCGGAGCGAGCGAGCAACGATCACAATTTCCAACCTATACATACACCTTATATTGCCTTGCATATATGTCGTGTTATTACCTAATTTTGTCTGCCATTTCGGACATCACATTGCACTGTACTATGAGGAAACGGTACTAATTATGTGAAACTGTTGGTAAACCGTAAACATTTGTCAGAAGGCAATAGGATAAAGACTTTCGGCTCCTCGGGCTGGTGCGAATATTTCAATGTCCGTATGTGCCAAACCGTTGGTTTGTGACACACCTTTACGCGTCTCTCGCTCGCTGCGCTCGCACGAAAGCTATAGCCTAACCTAAAACCAATCCATCTTCCGTTCATTATTCTATATGGTGGCGACATGTTTCGAATTTGCGAACGTGTGGGATCGGTTGTGAGGTTGGACCAGATTTTCGAGCGAGCGGAGCGAGCGTGCAACGGTCACAATTTCCAAGCTATACATATACCTTATATTGCCTTGCTTATATTTCGTGCTAGTACCTAATTTTGTCAGCGATTTCGGACATCACATTGCTCTGTACTATGAGGAAACGGTACTAATTATGTGAAACTATTGGTAAACCGTAAACATTTGTCAGAAGGCAATAGGATAAAGTCTTCCGGCCCCTCGGGCTGGTGCGAATATTTCAATATCCGTATGTGCCAAATCGTTGGTTTGTGACACACATTTACGCGTCTCTCGCTCGCTGCGCTCGTTCGAAAACTATAGCCTAACCTAAAACCAATCCATCTTCCGTTCATTATTCGATATGGTGGCGACATATTTCAAATTTGCGAACGTGTGGGATCGGTTCTGAGGTTGGACTAGATTTTTACGAGCGAGCGGAGCGAGCGAGCAACGGTCACAATTTCCAAGCTATACATATACCTTATATTGCCTTCCATAGATTTCGTGTTATTACCTAATTTTGTCAGCCATTTCGGACATCACATTGCACTGTACTATGAGGAAATAGTACTGTTTATGTGAAACTATTCATAAACTGTAAACATGTGTCGGTAGGCAATAGGATAAAGACTTTCGGCTCCTCGGGCTGGTGCGAATATTTCAATGTCCGTATGTGCCAAACCGTTGGTTTGTGACACACCTTTACGCGTCTCTGGCTCGCTGCGCTCGCTCGAAAACTATAGCCATACCTAAAACCAATCCATCTTGCGTTCATTATTCGATATGATGGCGACATATTTCAAATTTGCGAACGTGTCGGATCGGTTGTGGGGTTGGACTAGATTTTTACGAGCGAGCGGAGCGAGCGAGCATCGGTCACAATTTCCAAGCTATACATATACCATAGATTGTCTTGCATATATTTCGTGCTTGTACCTAATTTTGTCAGCCATTTCGGACATCACGTTGCACTGTACTATGAGAAAACGGTACTAATTATGTGAAACTATTGGTAAACCGTAAACATTTGTCAGAAGGCAATAGGATAAAGACTTCCGGCTCCTCGGGCTGGTGCGAATATTTCAATGTCCGCATGTGCCAAACCGTTGGTTTGTGACACACCTTTACGCGTCTCTCGTTCGCTGCGCTCGCACGAAAGCTATAGCCTAACCTAAAACCAATCCATCTTCCGTTCATTATTCGATATGGTGGCGACATATTTCAAATTTGCGAACGTGTCGGATCGGTTGTGAGGTTGGACTAGATTTTTCCGAGCGAGCGGAGCGAGCGAGTAATGATCACAATTTCCAACCTATACATACACCTTATATTGCCTTGCATATATGTCGTGTTATTACCTAATTTTGTCAGCCATTTCGGACATCACATTGCATTGTACTATGTGGAAATAGTACTATTTATGTGAAACTATTCATAAACTGTAAACATGTGTCGGTAGGCAATAGGATAAATACTTCCGGCACCTCGGGCTGGCGCGAATATTTCAATGTCCGTATGTGCCAAACCGTTGGTTTATGACACACCGATACGCGTCTCTCGTTCGCTGCGCTCGCACGAAAGCTATAGCCTAACCTAAAACCAATCCATCTTCCGTTCATTATTCGATATGGTGGCGACATATTTCAAATTTGCGAACGTGTGGGATCGGTTGTGAGGTTGGACTAGATTTTTACGAGCGAGCGGAGCGAGCGTGCAACGGTTACAATTTCCAAGCTATACATATACCATATATTGTCTTGCATATATGTCGTGTTATTACCTAATTTTGTCTGCCATTTCGGACATCACATTGCACTGTACTGTGAGGAAACGGTACTAATTATGTGAAACTGTTGGTAAACCGTAAACATTTGTCAGAAGGCAATAGGATAAAGACTTCCGGCCCCTCGGGCTGATGCGAAAATTTCAATATCCGTATGTGCCAAACCGTTGGTTTGTGAAACACATTTACGCGTCTCTCGCTCGCTGCGCTCGCACGAAAGCTATAGCCTAACCAAAAACCAATCCATCTTCCGTTCATTATTCGATATGGTGGCGACATATTTCAAATTTGGGAACGTGTCGGATCGGTTGTGAGGTTGGACGAGATTTTTACGAGCGAGCGGAGCGAGCGAGCAACGGTCACAATTTCCAAGCAATACATATACCTGATATTGCCTTGCTTATATTTCTTATTATTACCTACTTTTGTCTGCCATTTCGGACATCACATTGCACTGTACTATGAGGAAACGGTACTCATTATGTGAAACTGTTGGTAAACCGTAAACATTTGTCAGAAGGCAATAGGATAAAGACTTTCGGCTCCTCGGGCTGGTGCGAACATTTCAATGTCCGTATGTGCCAAACCGTTGGTTTGTGACACACCTTTACGCGTCTCTCGCTCGCTGCGCTCGCTCGAAAGATATAGCCTAACCTAAAAACAATCCCTCGTGCGTTAGCCATTCGACATGAAGGCGACGTATTTCAAATTCGGGAACGTGTCGGATCGAATGTGAGGTTGGACCAGATTTTTACGAGCGAGCGGAGCGAGCGTGCAGCAGTCACAATTTACAAGCAATACATATACCTTATATTGCCTTGCATATATTTCGTGTTAGTACCTAATATTGTCAGCCATTTCGGACATCACATTGCACTGTACCATGAGGAAATAGTACTATTTATGTGAAACTATTCATAAACTGTAAACATGTGTCGGTAGGCAATAGGATAAATACTTCCGGCTCCTCGGGCTGGTGCGAATATTTCAATGTCCGTATGTGCCAAACCGTTGGTTTCTGACACACCTTTACGCGTCTCTCGCTCGCTGCGCTCGCTCGAAAACTATAGCCTAATCTAAAACCAGTCCTTCTTCCGTTCATTCTTCGATATGGTGGCGACATATTTCAAATTTGCGAACGCGTCGGATCGGTTGTGAGGTTGGACAAGATTTTTACGAGCGAGCGGAGCGAGCGAGCAACGGTCACAATTTCCAAGCTATACATATACCTTATATTGCCTTCCATATATTTCGTGTTATTACCTAATTTTGTCAGCCATTTCGGACATCACATTGCACTGTACTATGAGGAAACGATACTAATTATGTGAAACTATTAGTAAACCGTAAACATTTGTCAGTAGGCAATAGGATAAAGACTTCCGCCTCCTCGGGCTGGTGCGTATGTTTCAATGTCCGTATGTGCCAAACCGTTGGTATGTGACACACATTTACGCGTCGCTCGCTCGCTGCGCTCGCTCGCTGCGCTCGCTCGAAGACTATAGCCTAACCTAAAACCAATCCGCCTTGCGTTCATTATTCGATATGGTGGCGGCATATTTCAAATTTGCGAACGTGACGGATCGGTTGTGAGGTTGGACTAGATTTTTACGAGCGAGCGGAGCGAGCGAGCAACGGTCACAATTTCCAAGCTATACATATACCTTATATTGCCTTGTTTATATTTCTTGTTATTACCTACTATTGTCAGCCATTTTGGACATCACATTGCACTGTTATATGTGGAAATAGTACTACTTATGTGAAACTATTCATAAACTGTAAGCATTTGTCAGTAGGCAATAGGATAAAGACTTCCGGCTCCTCGGGCTGCTGCGAGTGTTTCAATGTCCGTATGTGCCAAACCGTTGGTATGTGACACACATTTACGCGTCGCTCGCTCGCTGCGCTCGCTCGAAGACTATAGCCTAACCTAAAACCAATCCGCCTTGCGTTCATTATTCGATATGGTGGCGGCATATTTCAAATTTGCGAACGTGACGGATCGGTTGTGAGGTTGGACAAGATTTTTACGAGCGAGCGAAGCGAGCGAGCAACGGTCACAATTTCCAAGCTATACATATACCATATATTGCCTTGCATAGTTTTCGTGCTAGTACCTAATTTTGTCTGCCATTTCGGACATCACATTGCACTATACTATGAGGAAACGGTACTAATTATGTGAAACTGTTGGTAAACCGTAAACATTTGTCAGAAGGCAATAGGATAAAGACTTTCGGCTCCTCGGGCTGGTGCGAATATTTCAATGTCCGTATGTGCCAAACCGTTGGTTTGTGACACACCTTTACGCGTCTCTCGCTCGCTGCGCTCGCTCGAAAGATATAGCCTAACCTAAAAACAATCCCTCGTGCGTTAGTCATTCGACATGAAGGCGACGTATTTCAAATTCGGGAACGTGTCGGATCGAATGTGAGGTTGGACCAGATTTTTACGAGCGAGCGGAGCGAGCGTGCAGCAGTCACAATTTACAAGCAATACATATACCTTATATTGCCTTGGATATATTTCGTGTTAGTACCTAATATTGTCAGCCATTTCGGACATCACATTGCACTGTACCATGAGGAAATAGTACTATTTATGTGAAACTATTCATAAACTGTAAACATGTGTCGGTAGGCAATAGGATAAATAATTCCGGCTCCTCGGGCTGGTGCGAATATTTCAATGTCCGTATGTGCCAAACCGTTGGTTTCTGACACACCTTTACGCGTGTCTCGCTCGCTGCGCTCGCTCGAAAACTATAGCCTAATCTAAAACCAGTCCTTCTTCCGTTCATTCTTCGATATGGTGGCGACATATTTCAAATTTGCGAACGCGTCGGATCGGTTGTGAGGTTGGACAAGATTTTTACGAGCGAGCGGAGCGAGCGAGCAACGGTCACAATTTCCAAGCTATACATATACCTTATATTGCCTTCCATATATTTCGTGTTATTACCTAATTTTGTCAGCCATTTCGGACATCACATTGCACTGTACTATGAGGAAACGATACTAATTATGTGAAACTATTAGTAAACCGTAAACATTTGTCAGAAGGCAATAGGATAAAGACTTCCGGCTCCTCGGGCTGGTGCGAATATTTCAATGTCCGTATGTGCCAAACCGATGGATTGTGACACACCTCTCCGCGTCCCTCGCTCGCCGTGCTCGCTTGAAAGCTATAGCCTAACCTAAAACCAATCCATCTTGCGTTCATTATTCGATATGGTGGCGACATATTTCAAATTTGCGAACGTGTCGGATCGGTTGTGAGGTTGGACTAGATTTTTTCGAGCGAGCGGGGCGAGCGAGCAACGATCACAATTTCCAACCTATACATACACCTTATATTGCCTTGCATATATGTCGTGTTATTACCTAATTTTGTCTGCCATTTCAGACATCACATTGAACTGTACTATGAGGAACCGGTACTAATTATGTGAAACTGTTGGTAAACCGTAAACATTTGTCAGAAGGCAATAGGATAAAGACTTTCGGCTCCTCGGGCTGGTGCGAATATTTCAATGTGCCAAACCGTTGGTTTGTGACACACCTTTACGCGTCTCTCGCTCGCTGCGCTCCCACGAAAGCTATAGCCTAACCTAAAACCAATCCATCTTCCGTTCATTATTGTATATGGTGGCGACATGTTTCGAATTTGCGAACGTGTGGGATCGGTTGTGAGGTTGGACCAGATTTTTACGAGCGAGCGGAGCGAGCGTGCAACGGTCACAATTTCCAAGCTATACATATACCTTATATTGCCTTGCTTATATTTCGTGCTAGTACCTAATTTTGTCAGCGATTTCGGACATCACATTGCTCTGTACTATGAGGAAACGGTACTAATTATGTGAAACTATTGGTAAACCGTAAACATTTGTCAGGAGGCAATAGGATAAAGACTTCCGGCTCCTCGGGCTGGTGCGAATATTTCAATGTCCGCATGTGCCAAACCGTTGGATTGTGACACACCTTTACGCGTCTCTCGTTCGCTGCGCTCGCACGAAAGCTATAGCCTAACCTAAAACCAATCCATCTTCCGTTCATTATTCGATATGGTGGCGACATATTTCAAATTTGCGAACGTGTCGGATCGGTTGTGAGGTTGGACTAGATTTTTTCGAGCGAGCGGAGCGAGCGAGCAACGATCACAATTTCCAACCTATACATACACCTTATATTGCCTTGCATATATGTCGTGTTATTACCTAATTTTGTCTGCCATTTCGGACATCACATTGCACTGTACTATGAGGAAACGGTACTAATTATGTGAAACTGTTGGTAAACCGTAAACATTTGTCAGAAGGCAATTGGATAAAGACTTTCGGCTCCTCGGGCTGGTGCGAATATTTCAATGTCCGTATGTGCCAAACCGTTGGTTTGTGACACACCTTTACGCGTCTCTCGCTCGCTGCGCTCCCACGAAAGCTATAGCCTAACCTAAAACCAATCCACCTTCCGTTCATTTTTCGATATGGTGGCGACATATTTCAAATTTGCGAACGTGTCGGATCGGTTATGAGGTTGGACTAGATTTTTTCGAGCGAGCGGAGCGAGCGAGCAACGATCACAATTTCCAACCTATACATACACCTTATATTGCCTTGCATATATGTCGTGTTATTACCTAATTTTGTCTGCCATTTCGGACATCACATTGCACTGTACTATGAGGAAACGGTACTAATTATGTGAAACTGTTGGTAAACCGTAAACATTTGTCAGAAGGCAATAGGATAAAGACTTTCGGCTCCTCGGGCTGGTGCGAATATTTCAATGTCCGTATGTGCCAAACCGTTGGTTTGTGACACACCTTTACGCGTCTCTCGCTCGCTGCGCTCGCACGAAAGCTATAGCCTAACCTAAAACCAATCCATCTTCCGTTCATTATTCGATATGGTGGCGACATGTTTCGAATTTGCGAACGTGTGGGATCGGTTGTGAGGTTGGACCAGATTTTTACGAGCGAGCGGAGCGAGCGTGCAACGGTCACAATTTCCAAGCTATACATTTACCTTATATTGCCTTGCTTATATTTCGTGCTAGTACCTAATTTTGTCAGCGATTTCGGACATCACATTGCTCTGTACTATGAGGAAACGGTACTAATTATGTGAAACTATTGGTAAACCGTAAACATTTGTCAGGAGGCAATAGGATAAAGACTTCCAGCTCCTCGGGCTGGTGCGAATATTTCAATGTCCGTATGTGCCAAACCGTTGGTTTGTTACACACCTTTACGCGTCTCTCGTTCGCTGCGCTCGCACGAAAGATATAGCCTAACCTAAAACCAATCCATCTTCCGTTCATTATTCGATATGGTGGCGACATATTTCAAATTTGCGAACGTGTCGGATCGGTTGTGAGGTTGGACTAGATTTTTTCGAGCGAGCGGAGCGAGCGAGCAACGATCACAATTTCCAACCTATACATACACCTTATATTGCCTTGCATATATGTCGTGTTATTACCTAATTTTGTCTGCCATTTCGGACATCACATTGCACTGTACTATGAGGAAACGGTACTAATTATGTGAAACTGTTGGTAAACCGTAAACATTTGTCAGAAGGCAATAGGATAAAGACTTTCGGCTCCTCGGGCTGGTGCGAATATTTCAATGTCCGTATGTGCCAAACCGTTGGTTTGTGACACACCTTTACGCGTCTCTCGCTCGCTGCGCTCGCACGAAAGCTATAGCCTAACCTAAAACCAATCCATCTTCCGTTCATTATTCTATATGGTGGCGACATGTTTCGAATTTGCGAACGTGTGGGATCGGTTGTGAGGTTGGACCAGATTTTCGAGCGAGCGGAGCGAGCGTGCAACGGTCACAATTTCCAAGCTATACATATACCTTATATTGCCTTGCTTATATTTCGTGCTAGTACCTAATTTTGTCAGCGATTTCGGACATCACATTGCTCTGTACTATGAGGAAACGGTACTAATTATGTGAAACTATTGGTAAACCGTAAACATTTGTCAGAAGGCAATAGGATAAAGTCTTCCGGCCCCTCGGGCTGGTGCGAATATTTCAATATCCGTATGTGCCAAATCGTTGGTTTGTGACACACATTTACGCGTCTCTCGCTCGCTGCGCTCGTTCGAAAACTATAGCCTAACCTAAAACCAATCCATCTTCCGTTCATTATTCGATATGGTGGCGACATATTTCAAATTTGCGAACGTGTGGGATCGGTTCTGAGGTTGGACTAGATTTTTACGAGCGAGCGGAGCGAGCGAGCAACGGTCACAATTTCCAAGCTATACATATACCTTATATTGCCTTCCATATATTTCGTGTTATTACCTAATTTTGTCAGCCATTTCGGACATCACATTGCACTGTACTATGAGGAAATAGTACTGTTTATGTGAAACTATTCATAAACTGTAAACATGTGTCGGTAGGCAATAGGATAAAGACTTTCGGCTCCTCGGGCTGGTGCGAATATTTCAATGTCCGTATGTGCCAAACCGTTGGTTTGTGACACACCTTTACGCGTCTCTGGCTCGCTGCGCTCGCTCGAAAACTATAGCCATACCTAAAACCAATCCATCTTGCGTTCATTATTCGATATGATGGCGACATATTTCAAATTTGCGAACGTGTCGGATCGGTTGTGGGGTTGGACTAGATTTTTACGAGCGAGCGGAGCGAGCGAGCATCGGTCACAATTTCCAAGCTATACATATACCATAGATTGTCTTGCATATATTTCGTGCTTGTACCTAATTTTGTCAGCCATTTCGGACATCACGTTGCACTGTACTATGAGAAAACGGTACTAATTATGTGAAACTATTGGTAAACCGTAAACATTTGTCAGAAGGCAATAGGATAAAGACTTCCGGCTCCTCGGGCTGGTGCGAATATTTCAATGTCCGCATGTGCCAAACCGTTGGTTTGTGACACACCTTTACGCGTCTCTCGTTCGCTGCGCTCGCACGAAAGCTATAGCCTAACCTAAAACCAATCCATCTTCCGTTCATTATTCGATATGGTGGCGACATATTTCAAATTTGCGAACGTGTCGGATCGGTTGTGAGGTTGGACTAGATTTTTCCGAGCGAGCGGAGCGAGCGAGCATCGGTCACAATTTCCAAGCTATACATATACCATAGATTGTCTTGCATATATTTCGTGCTTGTACCTAATTTTGTCAGCCATTTCGGACATCACGTTGCACTGTACTATGAGAAAACGGTACTAATTATGTGAAACTATTGGTAAACCGTAAACATTTGTCAGAAGGCAATAGGATAAAGACTTCCGGCTCCTCGGGCTGGTGCGAATATTTCAATGTCCGCATGTGCCAAACCGTTGGTTTGTGACACACCTTTACGCGTCTCTCGTTCGCTGCGCTCGCACGAAAGCTATAGCCTAACCTAAAACCAATCCATCTTCCGTTCATTATTCGATATGGTGGCGACATATTTCAAATTTGCGAACGTGTCGGATCGGTTGTGAGGTTGGACTAGATTTTTTCGAGCGAGCGGAGCGAGCGAGTAATGATCACAATTTCCAACCTATACATACACCTTATATTGCCTTGCATATATGTCGTGTTATTACCTAATTTTGTCAGCCATTTCGGACATCACATTGCATTGTACTATGTGGAAATAGTACTATTTATGTGAAACTATTCATAAACTGTAAACATGTGTCGGTAGGCAATAGGATAAATACTTCCGGCACCTCGGGCTGGCGCGAATATTTCAATGTCCGTATGTGCCAAACCGTTGGTTTATGACACACCGATACGCGTCTCTCGTTCGCTGCGCTCGCACGAAAGCTATAGCCTAACCTAAAACCAATCCATCTTCCGTTCATTATTCGATATGGTGGCGACATATTTCAAATTTGCGAACGTGTGGGATCGGTTGTGAGGTTGGACTAGATTTTTACGAGCGAGCGGAGCGAGCGTGCAACGGTTACAATTTCCAAGCTATACATATACCATATATTGTCTTGCATATATGTCGTGTTATTACCTAATTTTGTCTGCCATTTCGGACATCACATTGCACTGTACTATGAGGAAACGGTACTAATTATGTGAAACTGTTGGTAAACCGTAAACATTTGTCAGAAGGCAATAGGATAAAGACTTCCGGCCCCTCGGGCTGATGTGAAAATTTCAATATCCGTATGTGCCAAACCGTTGGTTTGTGAAACACATTTACGCGTCTCTCGCTCGCTGCGCTCGCACGAAAGCTATAGCCTAACCAAAAACCAATCCATCTTCCGTTCATTATTCGATATGGTGGCGACATATTTCAAATTTGGGAACGTGTCGGATCGGTTGTGAGGTTGGACGAGATTTTTACGAGCGAGCGGAGCGAGCGAGCAACGGTCACAATTTCCAAGCAATACATATACCTGATATTGCCTTGCTTATATTTCTTATTATTACCTACTTTTGTCTGCCATTTCGGACATCACATTGCACTGTACTATGAGGAAACGGTACTAATTATGTGAAACTGTTGGTAAACCGTAAACATTTGTCAGAAGGCAATAGGATAAAGACTTTCGGCTCCTCGGGCTGGTGCGAACATTTCAATGTCCGTATGTGCCAAACCGTTGGTTTGTGACACACCTTTACGCGTCTCTCGCTCGCTGCGCTCGCTCGAAAGATATAGCCTAACCTAAAAACAATCCCTCGTGCGTTAGTCATTCGACATGAAGGCGACGTATTTCAAATTCGGGAACGTGTCGGATCGAATGTGAGGTTGGACCAGATTTTTACGAGCGAGCGGAGCGAGCGTGCAGCAGTCACAATTTACAAGCAATACATATACCTTATATTGCCTTGCATATATTTCGTGTTAGTACCTAATATTGTCAGCCATTTCGGACATCACATTGCACTGTACCATGAGGAAATAGTACTATTTATGTGAAACTATTCATAAACTGTAAACATGTGTCGGTAGGCAATAGGATAAATACTTCCGGCTCCTCGGGCTGGTGCGAATATTTCAATGTCCGTATGTGCCAAACCGTTGGTTTCTGACACACCTTTACGCGTCTCTCGCTCGCTGCGCTCGCTCGAAAACTATAGCCTAATCTAAAACCAGTCCTTCTTCCGTTCATTCTTCGATATGGTGGCGACATATTTCAAATTTGCGAACGCGTCGGATCGGTTGTGAGGTTGGACAAGATTTTTACGAGCGAGCGGAGCGAGCGAGCAACGGTCACAATTTCCAAGCTATACATATACCTTATATTGCCTTCCATATATTTCGTGTTATTACCTAATTTTGTCAGCCATTTCGGACATCACATTGCACTGTACTATGAGGAAACGATACTAATTATGTGAAACTATTAGTAAACCGTAAACATTTGTCAGAAGGCAATAGGATAAAGACTTCCGGCTCCTCGGGCTGGTGCGAATATTTCAATGTCCGTATGTGCCAAACCGATGGATTGTGACACACCTCTCCGCGTCCCTCGCTCGCCATGCTCGCTTGAAAGCTATAGCCTAACCTAAAACCAATCCATCTTGCGTTCATTATTCGATATGGTGGCGACATATTTCAAATTTGCGAACGTGTCGGATCGGTTGTGAGGTTGGACTAGATTTTTTCGAGCGAGCGGGGCGAGCGAGCAACGACCACAATTTCCAACCTATACATACACCTTATATTGCCTTGCATATATGTCGTGTTATTACCTAATTTTGTCTGCCATTTCGGACATCACATTGAACTGTACTATGAGGAACCGGTACTAATTATGTGAAACTGTTGGTAAACCGTAAACATTTGTCAGAAGGCAATAGGATAAAGACTTTCGGCTCCTCGGGCTGGTGCGAATATTTCAATGTGCCAAACCGTTGGTTTGTGACACACCTTTACGCGTCTCTCGCTCGCTGCGCTCCCACGAAAGCTATAGCCTAACCTAAAACCAATCCATCTTCCGTTCATTATTGTATATGGTGGCGACATGTTTCGAATTTGCGAACGTGTGGGATCGGTTGTGAGGTTGGACCAGATTTTTACGAGCGAGCGGAGCGAGCGTGCAACGGTCACAATTTCCAAGCTATACATATACCTTATATTGCCTTGCTTATATTTCGTGCTAGTACCTAATTTTGTCTGCCATTTCGGACATCACATTGCACTGTACTATGAGGAAACGGTACTAATTATGTGAAACTGTTGGTAAACCGTAAACATTTGTCAGAAGGCAATTGGATAAAGACTTTCGGCTCCTCGGGCTGGTGCGAATATTTCAATGTCCGTATGTGCCAAACCGTTGGTTTGTGACACACCTTTACGCGTCTCTCGCTCGCTGCGCTCGCACGAAAGCTATAGCCTAACCTAAAACCAATCCATCTTCCGTTCATTATTCGATATGGTGGCGACATGTTTCGAATTTGCGAACGTGTGGGATCGGTTGTGAGGTTGGACCAGATTTTTACGAGCGAGCGGAGCGAGCGTGCAACGGTCACAATTTCCAAGCTATACATATACCTTATATTGCCTTGCTTATATTTCGTGCTAGTACCTAATTTTGTCAGCGATTTCGGACATCACATTGCTCTGTACTATGAGGAAACGGTACTAATTATGTGAAACTATTGGTAAACCGTAAACATTTGTCAGGAGGCAATAGGATAAAGACTTCCAGCTCCTCGGGCTGGTGCGAATATTTCAATGTCCGTATGTGCCAAACCGTTGGTTTGTTACACACCTTTACGCGTCTCTCGTTCGCTGCGCTCGCACGAAAGATATAGCCTAACCTAAAACCAATCCATCTTCCGTTCATTATTCGATATGGTGGCGACATATTTCAAATTTGCGAACGTGTCGGATCGGTTGTGAGGTTGGACTAGATTTTTTCGAGCGAGCGGAGCGAGCGAGCAACGATCACAATTTCCAACCTATACATACACCTTATATTGCCTTGCATATATGTCGTGTTATTACCTAATTTTGTCTGCCATTTCGGACATCACATTGCACTGTACTATGAGGAAACGGTACTAATTATGTGAAACTGTTGGTAAACCGTAAACATTTGTCAGAAGGCAATAGGATAAAGACTTTCGGCTCCTCGGGCTGGTGCGAATATTTCAATGTCCGTATGTGCCAAACCGTTGGTTTGTGACACACCTTTACGCGTCTCTCGCTCGCTGCGCTCGCACGAAAGCTATAGCCTAACCTAAAACCAATCCATCTTCCGTTCATTATTCGATATGGTGGCGACATATTTCAAATTTGCGAACGTGTCGGATCGGTTGTGAGGTTGGACTAGATTTTTCCGAGCGAGCGGAGCGAGCGAGTAACGATCACAATTTCCAACCTATACATACACCTTATATTGCCTTGCATATATGTCGTGTTATTACCTAATTTTGTCAGCCATTTCGGACATCACATTGCATTGTACTATGTGGAAATAGTACTATTTATGTGAAACTATTCATAAACTGTAAACATGTGTCGGTAGGCAATAGGATAAATACTTCCGGCACCTCGGGCTGGCGCGAATATTTCAATGTCCGTATGTGCCAAACCGTTGGTTTATGACACACCGATACGCGTCTCTCGTTCGCTGCGCTCGCACGAAAGCTATAGCCTAACCTAAAACCAATCCATCTTCCGTTCATTATTCGATATGGTGGCGACATATTTCAAATTTGCGAACGTGTGGGATCGGTTGTGAGGTTGGACTAGATTTTTACGAGCGAGCGGAGCGAGCGTGCAACGGTTACAATTTCCAAGCTATACATATACCATATATTGTCTTGCATATATGTCGTGTTATTACCTAATTTTGTCTGCCATTTCGGACATCACATTGCACTGTACTATGAGGAAACGGTACTAATTATGTGAAACTGTTGGTAAACCGTAAACATTTGTCAGAAGGCAATAGGATAAAGACTTCCGGCCCCTCGGGCTGATGCGAAAATTTCAATATCCGTATGTGCCAAACCGTTGGTTTGTGAAACACATTTACGCGTCTCTCGCTCGCTGCGCTCGCACGAAAGCTATAGCCTAACCAAAAACCAATCCATCTTCCGTTCATTATTCGATATGGTGGCGACATATTTCAAATTTGGGAACGTGTCGGATCGGTTGTGAGGTTGGACGAGATTTTTACGAGCGAGCGGAGCGAGCGAGCAACGGTCACAATTTCCAAGCAATACATATACCTGATATTGCCTTGCTTATATTTCTTATTATTACCTACTTTTGTCTGCCATTTCGGACATCACATTGCACTGTACTATGAGGAAACGGTACTAATTATGTGAAACTGTTGGTAAACCGTAAACATTTGTCAGAAGGCAATAGGATAAAGACTTTCGGCTCCTCGGGCTGGTGCGAACATTTCAATGTCCGTATGTGCCAAACCGTTGGTTTGTGACACACCTTTACGCGTCTCTCGCTCGCTGCGCTCGCTCGAAAGATATAGCCTAACCTAAAAACAATCCCTCGTGCGTTAGTCATTCGACATGAAGGCGACGTATTTCAAATTCGGGAACGTGTCGGATCGAATGTGAGGTTGGACCAGATTTTTACGAGCGAGCGGAGCGAGCGTGCAGCTCACAATTTACAAGCAATACATATACCTTATATTGCCTTGCATATATTTCGTGTTAGTACCTAATATTGTCAGCCATTTCGGACATCACATTGCACTGTACCATGAGGAAATAGTACTATTTATGTGAAACTATTCATAAACTGTAAACATGTGTCGGTAGGCAATAGGATAAATACTTCCGGCTCCTCGGGCTGGTGCGAATATTTCAATGTCCGTATGTGCCAAACCGTTGGTTTCTGACACACCTTTACGCGTCTCTCGCTCGCTGCGCTCGCTCGAAAACTATAGCCTAATCTAAAACCAGTCCTTCTTCCGTTCATTCTTCGATATGGTGGCGACATATTTCAAATTTGCGAACGCGTCGGATCGGTTGTGAGGTTGGACAAGATTTTTACGAGCGAGCGGAGCGAGCGAGCAACGGTCACAATTTCCAAGCTATACATATACCTTATATTGCCTTCCATATATTTCGTGTTATTACCTAATTTTGTCAGCCATTTCGGACATCACATTGCACTGTACTATGAGGAAACGATACTAATTATGTGAAACTATTAGTAAACCGTAAACATTTGTCAGAAGGCAATAGGATAAAGACTTCCGGCTCCTCGGGCTGGTGCGAATATTTCAATGTCCGTATGTGCCAAACCGATGGATTGTGACACACCTCTCCGCGTCCCTCGCTCGCCATGCTCGCTTGAAAGCTATAGCCTAACCTAAAACCAATCCATCTTGCGTTCATTATTCGATATGGTGGCGACATATTTCAAATTTGCGAACGTGTCGGATCGGTTGTGAGGTTGGACTAGATTTTTTCGAGCGAGCGGGGCGAGCGAGCAACGATCACAATTTCCAACCTATACATACACCTTATATTGCCTTGCATATATGTCGTGTTATTACCTAATTTTGTCTGCCATTTCGGACATCACATTGAACTGTACTATGAGGAACCGGTACTAATTATGTGAAACTGTTGGTAAACCGTAAACATTTGTCAGAAGGCAATAGGATAAAGACTTTCGGCTCCTCGGGCTGGTGCGAATATTTCAATGTGCCAAACCGTTGGTTTGTGACACACCTTTACGCGTCTCTCGCTCGCTGCGCTCCCACGAAAGCTATAGCCTAACCTAAAACCAATCCATCTTCCGTTCATTATTGTATATGGTGGCGACATATTTCAAATTTGCGAACGTGACGGATCGGTTGTGAGGTTGGACGAGATTTTTACGAGCGAGCGGAGCGAGCGAGCAACGGTCACAATTTCCAAGCTATACATATACCTTATATTGCCTTCCATATATTTCGTGTAATTACCAAATTTTGTCAGCCATTTCGGACATCACATTGCACTGTGCTATGAGGAAATAGTACTATTTATGTTAAACTATTCATAAACTGTAAACATGTGTCGGTAGGCAATAGGATAAATACTTCCGGCTCCTCGGGCTGGTGCGAATATTTCAATGTCCGTATGTGCCAAACCGTTGGTTTATGACACACCTTTACGAGTCTCTCGCTCGCTGCGCTCGCTCGAATACTATAGCCTAACCTAAAACCAATCCATCTTGCGTTCATTATTCGATATGATGGCGACATATTTCAAATTTGCGAACGTGTCGGATCGGTTGTGAGGTTGGACTAGATTTTTACGAGCGAGCGGAGCGAGCGAGCAACGGACACAATTTCCAAGCTATACATATACCTTATATTGCCTTGCTTATATTTCTTATTATTACCTACTATTGTCAGCCATTTTGGACATCACATTGCACTGTTATATGTGGAAATAGTACTACTTATGTGAAACTATTCATAAACTGTAAGCATTTGTCAGAAGGCAATAGGATAAAGACTTTCGGCTCCTCGGGCTGGTGCGAATATTTCAATGTCCGTATGTGCCAAACCGTTGGTTTGTGACACACCTTTACGCGTCTCTCGCTCGCTGCGCTCGCACGAAAGCTATAGCCTAACCTAAAACCAATCCATCTTCCGTTCATTATTCGATATGGTGGCGACATGTTTCGAATTTGCGAACGTGTGGGATCGGTTGTGAGGTTGGACCAGATTTTTACGAGCGAGCGGAGCGAGCGTGCAACGGTCACAATTTCCAAGCTATACATATACCTTATATTGCCTTGCTTATATTTCGTGCTAGTACCTAATTTTGTCAGCGATTTCGGACATCACATTGCTCTGTACTATGAGGAAACGGTACTAATTATGTGAAACTATTGGTAAACCGTAAACATTTGTCAGGAGGCAATAGGATAAAGACTTCCAGCTCCTCGGGCTGGTGCGAATATTTCAATGTCCGTATGTGCCAAACCGTTGGTTTGTTACACACCTTTACGCGTCTCTCGTTCGCTGCGCTCGCACGAAAGATATAGCCTAACCTAAAACCAATCCATCTTCCGTTCATTATTCGATATGGTGGCGACATATTTCAAATTTGCGAACGTGTCGGATCGGTTGTGAGGTTGGACTAGATTTTTTCGAGCGAGCGGAGCGAGCGAGCAACGATCACAATTTCCAACCTATACATACACCTTATATTGCCTTGCATATATGTCGTGTTATTACCTAATTTTGTCTGCCATTTCGGACATCACATTGCACTGTACTATGAGGAAACGGTACTAATTATGTGAAACTGTTGGTAAACCGTAAACATTTGTCAGAAGGCAATAGGATAAAGACTTTCGGCTCCTCGGGCTGGTGCGAATATTTCAATGTCCGTATGTGCCAAACCGTTGGTTTGTGACACACCTTTACGCGTCTCTCGCTCGCTGCGCTCGCACGAAAGCTATAGCCTAACCTAAAACCAATCCATCTTCCGTTCATTATTCTATATGGTGGCGACATGTTTCGAATTTGCGAACGTGTGGGATCGGTTGTGAGGTTGGACCAGATTTTCGAGCGAGCGGAGCGAGCGTGCAACGGTCACAATTTCCAAGCTATACATATACCTTATATTGCCTTGCTTATATTTCGTGCTAGTACCTAATTTTGTCAGCGATTTCGGACATCACGTTGCACTGTACTATGAGAAAACGGTACTAATTATGTGAAACTATTGGTAAACCGTAAACATTTGTCAGAAGGCAATAGGATAAAGACTTCCGGCTCCTCGGGCTGGTGCGAATATTTCAATGTCCGCATGTGCCAAACCGTTGGTTTGTGACACACCTTTACGCGTCTCTCGTTCGCTGCGCTCGCACGAAAGCTATAGCCTAACCTAAAACCAATCCATCTTCCGTTCATTATTCGATATGGTGGCGACATATTTCAAATTTGCGAACGTGTCGGATCGGTTGTGAGGTTGGACGAGATTTTTACGAGCGAGCGGAGCGAGCGAGCAACGGTCACAATTTCCAAGCTATACATATACCTGATATTGCCTTGCTTATATTTCTTATTATTACCTACTTTTGTCAGCCATTTTGGACATCACATTGCACTGTTATATGTGGAAATAGTACTATTTATGTGAAACTATTCATAAACTGTAAGCATTTGTCAGTAGGCAATAGGATAAAGACTTCCGGCTCCTCGGGCTGGTGCTAATGTTTCAATGTCCGTATGTGCCAAACCGTTGGTTTGTGACACACCTTTACGCGTCTCTCGCTCGCTGCGCTCGCACGAAAGCTATAGCCTAACCTAAAACCAATCCATCTTCCGTTCATTATTGGATATGGTGGCGACATATTTCAAATTTGCGAACGTGTCGGATCGCTTGTGAGGTTGGACTAGATTTTTACGAGCGAGCGGAGCGAGCGAGCAATGGTCACAATTTCCAAGCTATACATATACTATATATTGCCTTGCATATATGACGTGCTAGTACCTAATTGTGTCAGCCACTTCGGACATCACATTGCACTGTACTATGTGGAAATAGTACTATTAATTTGAAACTATACATAAACTGTAAACATGTGTCGGTAGGCAATAGGATAAATACTTCCGGCTCCTCGGGCTGGTGCGAATATTTCAATATCCGTATGTGCCAAACCTTTGGTTTATGACACACCTTTACGCGTCTCTCGCTCGCTGCGCTCGCTCGGATACTATAGCCTAACCTAAAACCAATCCATCTTGCGTTCATTATTCGATATGATGGCGACATATTTCAAATTTGCGAACGTGTCGGATCGGTTGTGAGGTTGGACTAGATTTTTACGAGCGAGCGGAGCGAGCGAGCAACGGTCACAATTTCCAAGCTATACATATACCATATATTGTCTTGCAAAAATTTCGAGCTTGTACCTAATTTTGTCAGCCATTTCGGACATCACGCTGCACTGTACTATGAGGAAACGGTACTAATTATGTGAAACTATTGGTAAACCGTAAACATTTGTCAGAAAGCAATAGGATAAAGACTTCCGGCTCCTCGGGCTGGTGCGAATATTTCAATGTCCGTATGTGCCAAACCGTTGGTATGTGACACACATTTACGCGTTGCTCGCTCGCTGCGCTCGCTCGAAGACTATAGCCTAACCTAAATCCAACCCATCTTGCGTTCATTATTCGATATGGTGGCAACATAATTCAAATTTGCGAACGTTACGGATCGGTTGTGAGGTTGGACGAGATTTTTACGAGCGAGCGGAGCGAGCGAGCAACGGTCACAATTTCCAAGCTATACATATACCTTATATTGCCTTCCATATATTTCGTGTTATTACCAAATTTTGTCAGCCATTTCGGACATCACATTGCACTGTACTATGTGGAAATAGTACTATTTATGCGAAACTATTGGTAAACTGTAAACATTTGTCAGTAGCAATAGGATAAAGACTTCCGGCTCCTCGGGCTGGTGCGAATATTTCAATGTCCGCATGTGCCAAACCGTTGGTTTGTGACACACCTTTACGCGTCTCTCGTTCGCTGCGCTCGCACGAAAGCTATAGCCTAACCTAAAACCAATCCATCTTCCGTTCATTATTCGATATGGTGGCGACATATTTCAAATTTGCGAACGTGTCGGATCGGTTGTGAGGTTGGACTAGATTTTTTCGAGCGAGCGGAGCGAGCGAGTAACGATCACAATTTCCAACCTATACATACACCTTATATTGCCTTGCATATATGTCGTGTTATTACCTAATTTTGTCAGCCATTTCGGACATCACATTGCATTGTACTATGTGGAAATAGTACTATTTATGTGAAACTATTCATAAACTGTAAACATGTGTCGGTAGGCAATAGGATAAATACTTCCGGCACCTCGGGCTGGCGCGAATATTTCAATGTCCGTATGTGCCAAACCGTTGGTTTATGACACACCGATACGCGTCTCTCGTTCGCTGCGCTCGCACGAAAGCTATAGCCTAACCTAAAACCAATCCATCTTCCGTTCATTATTCGATATGGTGGCGACATATTTCAAATTTGCGAACGTGTCGGATCGGTTGTGGGGTTGGACTAGATTTTTACGAGCGAGCGGAGCGAGCGAGCATCGGTCACAATTTCCAAGCTATACATATACCATAGATTGTCTTGCATATATTTCGTGCTTGTACCTAATTTTGTCAGCCATTTCGGACATCACGTTGCACTGTACTATGAGAAAACGGTACTAATTATGTGAAACTATTGGTAAACCGTAAACATTTGTCAGAAGGCAATAGGATAAAGACTTCCGGCTCCTCGGGCTGGTGCGAATATTTCAATGTCCGCATGTGCCAAACCGTTGGTTTGTGACACACCTTTACGCGTCTCTCGTTCGCTGCGCTCGCACGAAAGCTATAGCCTAACCTAAAACCAATCCATCTTCCGTTCATTATTCGATATGGTGGCGACATATTTCAAATTTGCGAACGTGTCGGATCGGTTGTGAGGTTGGACTAGATTTTTTCGAGCGAGCGGAGCGAGCGAGTAACGATCACAATTTGCAACCTATACATACACCTTATATTGCCTTGCATATATGTCGTGTTATTACCTAATTTTGTCAGCCATTTCGGACATCACATTGCATTGTACTATGTGGAAATAGTACTATTTATGTGAAACTATTCATAAACTGTAAACATGTGTCGGTAGGCAATAGGATAAATACTTCCGGCACCTCGGGCTGGCGCGAATAATTCAATGTCCGTATGTGCCAAACCGTTGGTTTATGACACACCGATACGCGTCTCTCGTTCGCTGCGCTCGCACGAAAGCTATAGCCTAACCTAAAACCAATCCATCTTCCGTTCATTATTCGATATGGTGGCGACATATTTCAAATTTGCGAACGTGTGGGATCGGTTGTGAGGTTGGACTAGATTTTTACGAGCGAGCGGAGCGAGCGAGCAACGGTTACAATTTCCAAGCTATACATATACCATATATTGTCTTGCATATATGTCGTGTTATTACCTAATTTTGTCTGCCATTTCGGACATCACATTGCACTGTACTATGAGGAAACGGTACTAATTATGTGAAACTGTTGGTAAACCGTAAACATTTGTCAGAAGGCAATAGGATAAAGACTTCCGGCCCCTCGGGCTGATGCGAAAATTTCAATATCCGTATGTGCCAAACCGTTGGTTTGTGAAACACATTTACGCGTCTCTCGCTCGCTGCGCTCGCACGAAAGCTATAGCCTAACCAAAAACCAATCCATCTTCCGTTCATTATTCGATATGGTGGCGACATATTTCAAATTTGGGAACGTGTCGGATCGGTTGTGAGGTTGGACGAGATTTTTACGAGCGAGCGGAGCGAGCGAGCAACGGTCACAATTTCCAAGCTATACATATACCTGATATTGCCTTGCTTATATTTCTTATTATTACCTACTTTTGTCAGCCATTTTGGACATCACATTGCACTGTTATATGTGGAAATAGTACTATTTATGTGAAACTATTCATAAACTGTAAGCATTTGTCAGTAGGCAATAGGATAAAGACTTCCGGCTCCTCGGGCTGGTGCTAATGTTTCAATGTCCGTATGTGCCAAACCGTTGGTTTGTGACACACCTTTACGCGTCTCTCGCTCGCTGCGCTCGCACGAAAGCTATAGCCTAACCTAAAACCAATCCATCTTCCGTTCATTATTGGATATGGTGGCGACATATTTCAAATTTGCGAACGTGTCGGATCGCTTGTGAGGTTGGACTAGATTTTTACGAGCGAGCGGAGCGAGCGAGCAATGGTCACAATTTCCAAGCTATACATATACTATATATTGCCTTGCATATATTTCGTGCTAGTACCTAATTGTGTCAGCCACTTCGGACATCACATTGCACTGTACTATGTGGAAATAGTACTATTAATTTGAAACTATACATAAACTGTAAACATGTGTCGGTAGGCAATAGGATAAATACTTCCGGCTCCTCGGGCTGGTGCGAATATTTCAATATCCGTATGTGCCAAACCTTTGGTTTATGACACACCTTTACGCGTCTCTCGCTCGCTGCGCTCGCTCGGATACTATAGCCTAACCTAAAACCAATCCATCTTGCGTTCATTATTCGATATGATGGCGACATATTTCAAATTTGCGAACGTGTCGGATCGGTTGTGAGGTTGGACTAGATTTTTTCGAGCGAGCGGAGCGAGCGAGTAACGATCACAATTTCCAACCTATACATACACCTTATATTGCCTTGCATATATGTCGTGTTATTACCTAATTTTGTCAGCCATTTCGGACATCACATTGCATTGTACTATGTGGAAATAGTACTATTTATGTGAAACTATTCATAAACTGTAAACATGTGTCGGTAGGCAATAGGATAAAGACTTCCGGCTCCTCGGGCTGGTGCGAATATTTCAATGTCCGTATGTGCCAAACCGTTGGTATGTGACACACATTTACGCGTTGCTCGCTCGCTGCGCTCGCTCGAAGACTATAGCCTAACCTAAATCCAACCCATCTTGCGTTCATTATTCGATATGGTGGCAACATAATTCAAATTTGCGAACGTTACGGATCGGTTGTGAGGTTGGACGAGATTTTTACGAGCGAGCGGAGCGAGCTAGCAACGGTCACAATTTCCAAGCTATACATATACCTTATATTGCCTTCCATATATTTCGTGTTATTACCAAATTTTGTCAGCCATTTCGGACATCACATTGCACTGTACTATGTGGAAATAGTACTATTTATGCAAAACTATTGGTAAACTGTAAACATTTGTCAGTAGCAATAGGATAAAGACTTCCGGCTCCTCGGGCTGGTGCGAATATTTCAATGTCCGCATGTGCCAAACCGATGGATTGTGACACACCTCTCCGCGTCCCTCGCTAGCCGTGCTCGTTCGAAAGCTATAGCCTAACCTAAAACCAATCCAGCTTCCGTTCATTATTTGATATGGTGGCGACATGTCTCGAATTTGCGAACGTGTCGGATCGGTTGTGAGGTTGGACCAGATTTTTACGAGCGAGCGGAGCGAGCGAGCAACGGTCACAATTTCCAAACTATACATATACCTTATATTGCCTTCCATATATTTCGTGTTATTACCTAATTTTGTCAGCCATTTCGGACATCACATTGCACTGTACTATGTGAAAATAGTACTATTTATGTGAAACTATTGGTAAACTGTAAACATTTGTCAGTAGCAATAGTATAAAGACTTCCGGCTCCTCGGGCTGGTGCGAATATTTCAATGTCCCCATGTGCAAAACCGTTGGATTGTGACACACCTTTACGCGTCTCTCGCTCGCTGCGCTCGCTCGACAGCTATAGCCCAACCTAAAAACAATCCCCCTTGCTTTAGTCATTCGACATGAAGGCGACTTATTTCAAATTTGGGAACGTGTCGGATCGAATGTGAGGTTGGACTGGATTTTTACGAGCAAGCGGAGCGAGCGAGCAACGGTCACAATTTCCAAGCTATACATATACCATATATTGCCCTGCATATATTTCGTGTTATTACCTAATTTTGTCAGCCATTTCGGACATCACATTGCACTGTACTATGAGGACATAGTACTATTTATGTGAAACTATTCATAAACTGTAAACATGTGTCGGTAGGCAATGGGATAAATACTTCCGGCTCCTCGGGCTGGTGCGAATATTTCAATGTCCGTATGTGTCAAACCGTTGGTATGTGACACACATTTACGCGTCGCTCGCTCGCTGCGCTCGCTCGAAGACTATAGCCTAACCTATAACCAATCCATCTTGCGTTCATTATTCGATATGGTGGCAACATATTTCAAATTTGCGAACGTGACGGATCGGTTGTGAGGTTGGACGAGATTTTTACGAGCGAGCGGAGCGAGCGAGCAACGGTCACAATTTCCAAGCTATACATATACCTTATATTGCCTTCCATATATTTCGTGTAATTACCAAATTTTGTCAGCCATTTCGGACATCACATTGCACTGTGCTATGAGGAAATAGTACTATTTATGTTAAACTATTCATAAACTGTAAACATGTGTCGGTAGGCAATAGGATAAATACTTCCGGCTCCTCGGGCTGGTGCGAATATTTCAATGTCCGTATGTGCCAAACCGTTGGTTTATGACACACCTTTACGAGTCTCTCGCTCGCTGCGCTCGCTCGAATACTATAGCCTAACCTAAAACCAATCCATCTTGCGTTCATTATTCGATATGATGGCGACATATTTCAAATTTGCGAACGTGTCGGATCGGTTGTGAGGTTGGACTAGATTTTTACGAGCGAGCGGAGCGAGCGAGCAACGGACACAATTTCCAAGCTATACATATACCTTATATTGCCTTGCTTATATTTCTTATTATTACCTACTATTGTCAGCCATTTTGGACATCACATTGCACTGTTATATGTGGAAATAGTACTACTTATGTGAAACTATTCATAAACTGTAAGCATTTGTCAGTAGGCAATAGGATAAAGACTTCCGGCTCCTCGGGCTGCTGCGAATGTTTCAATGTCCGTATGTGCCAAACCGTTGGTATGTGACACACATTTACGCGTCGCTCGCTCGCTGCGCTCGCTCGAAGACTATAGCCTAACCTAAAACCAATCCGCCTTGCGTTCATTATTCGATATGGTGGCGACATATTTCAAATTTGCGAACGTGACGGATCGGTTGTGAGGTTGGACTAGATTTTTACGAGCGAGCGGAGCGAGCGAGCAACGGTCACAATTTCCAAGCTATACATATACCATATATTGCCTTGCATAGTTTTCGTGCTAGTACCTAATTTTGTCTGCCATTTCGGACATCACATTGCACTATACTATGAGGAAACGGTACTAATTATGTGAAACTGTTGGTAAACCGTAAACATTTGTCAGAAGGCAATAGGATAAAGACTTTCGGCTCCTCGGGCTGGTGCGAATATTTCAATGTCCGTATATGCCAAACCGTTGGTTTGTGACACACCTTTACGCGTCTCGCTGCGCTCGCTCGAAAGATATAGCCTAACCTAAAAACAATCCCTCGTGCGTTAGTCATTCGACATGAAGGCGACTTATTTCAAATTTGGGAACGTGTCGGATCGAATGTGAGGTTGGACCAGATTTTTACGAGCGAGCGGAGCGAGCGTGCAGCAGTCACAATTTACAAGCTATACATATACCTTATATTGCCTTCCATATATTTCGTGTTAGTACCTAATATTGTCAGCCATTTCGGACATCACATTGCACTGTACTATGAGGAAATAGTACTATTTATGTGAAACTATTCATAAACTGTAAACATGTGTCGGTAGGCAATAGGATAAATACTTCCGGCTCCTCGGGCTGGTGCGAATATTTCAATGTCCGTATGTGCCAAACCGTTGGTTTCTGACACACCTTTACGCGTCTCTCGCTCGCTGCGCTCGCTCGAAAACTATAGCCTAATCTAAAACCAGTCCTTCTTCCGTTCATTCTTCGATATGGTGGCGACATATTTCAAATTTGCGAACGTGTGGGATCGGTTGTGAGGTTGGACCAGATTTTTACGAGCGAGCGGAGCGAGCGTGCAACGGTCACAATTTCCAAGCTATACATATACCTTATATTGCCTTGCTTATATTTCTTATTATTACCTACTTTTGTCAGCCATTTTGGACATCACATTGCACTGTTATATGTGGAAATAGTACTATTTATGTGAAACTATTCATAAACTGTAAGCATTTGTCAGAAGGCAATAGGATAAAGACATCCGGCTCCTCGGGCTGCTGCGAATGTTTCAATGTCCGTATGTGCCAAACCGTTGGTATGTGACACACATTTACGCGTCGCTCGCTCGCTGCGCTCGCTCGAAGACTATAGCCAAACCTAAAACCAATCCATCTTGCGTTCATTATTCGATATGGTGGCGACATATTTCAAATTTGCGAACGTGACGGATCGGTTGTGAGGTTGGACTAGATTTTTACGAGCGAGCGGAGCGAGCGTGCAACGGTCACAATTTCCAAGCTATACATATACCATATATTGCCTTGCATAGTTTTCGTGCTAGTACCTAATTTTGTCTGCCATTTCGGACATCACATTGCACTGTACTATGAGGAAACGGTACTAATTATGTGAAACTGTTGGTAAACCGTAAACATTTGTCAGAAGGCAATAGGATAAAGACTTTCGGCTCCTCGGGCTGGTGCGAATATTTCAATGTCCGTATGTGCCAAACCGTTGGTTTGTGACACACCTTTACGCGTCTCTCGCTCGCTGCGCTCGCTCGAAAACTATAGCCTAACCTAAAACCAGTCCTTCTTCCGTTCATTCTTCGATATGGTGGCGACATATTTCAAATTTGCGAACGTGTCGGATCGGTTGTGAGGTTGGACAAGCTTTTTACGAGCGAGCGGAGCGAGCGAGCAACGGTCACAATTTCCAAGCTATACATATACCTTATATTGCCTTCCATATATTTCGTGTTATTACCTAATTTTGTCAGCCATTTCGGACATCACATTGCACTGTACTATGTGAAAATAGTACTATTTATGTGAAACTATTGGTAAAATGTAAACATTTGTCAGTCGCAATAGGATAAAGACTTCCGGCTCCTCGGGCTGGTGCGAATATTTCAATGTCCCCATGTGCCAAACCGTTGGATTGTGACACACCTCTCCGCGACCCAAGCTCGCCATGCTCGCTCGAAAGCTATAGCCTAACCTAAAACCAATCCATCTTGCGTTCATTATTCGATATGATGGCGACATATTTCAAATTTGCGAACGTGTCGGAACGGTTGAGAGGTTGGACTAGATTTTTACGAGCGAGCGGAGCGAGCGAGCAACGGTCACAATTTCCAAGCTATATATATACTATATATTGCCTTGCATATATTTCGTGTTATTACCTAATTTTGTCAGCCATTTCGGACATCACATTGCACTGTACTATGTGGAAATAGTACTATTTTTGTGAAACTATTCATGAACTGTAAACATTTGTCAGTAGGCAATAGGATAAAGACTTCCGCATCCTCGGGCTGGTGCGAATGTTTCAATGTCCGTATGTGCCAAACCGTTGGTATGTGACACACATTTACTCGTCGCTCGCTCGCGGCGCTCGCTCGAAAACTATAGCCTAACCTAAAACCAATCCATCTTGCGTTCATTATTCGATATGGTGGCAACATATTTCAAATTTGCGAACGTGACGGATCGGTTGTGAGGTTGAACTAGATTTTTACGAGCGAGCGGAGCGAGCGAGCAACGGTCACAATTTCCAAGCTATACATATACCATATATTGCCTTGCATAGTTTTCGTGCTAGTACCTAATTTTGTCTGCCATTTCGGACATCACATTGCACTGTACTATGAGGAAACGGTACTAACTATGTGAAACTGTTGGTAAACCGTAAACACTTGTCAGAAGGCAATAGGATAAAGACTTTCGGCTCCTCGGGCTGGTGCGAATATTTCAATGTCCGTATGTGCCAAACCGTTGCTTTGTGACACACCTTTACGCGTCTCTCGCTCGCTGCGCTCGCTCGAAAGCTATAGCCAAACCTAAAACCAATCCAGCTTCCGTTCATTATTTGATATGGTGGCGACATGTCTCGAATTTGCGAACGTGTCGGATCGGTTGTGAGGTTGGACCAGATTTTTACGAGCGAGCGGAGCGAGCGTACAGCAGTCACAATTTCCAAGCTATACATATACCTTATATTGCCTTCCATATATTTCGTGTTATTACCAAATTTTGTCTGCCATTTCGGACATCACATTGGACTGTACTATGAGGAAATAGTACTATGTATGTGAAACTATTCATAAACTGTAAACATGTGTCGGTAGGCAATAGGATAAATACTTCCGGCTCCTCGGGCTGGTGCGAATATTTCAATGTCCGTATGTGCCAAACCGTTGGTTTATGACACACCTTTACGCGTCTCTCGCTCGCGGCGCTCGCTCGAAAACTATAGCCTAATCTAAAACCAATCCATCTTGCGTTCATTATTCGATATGATGGCGACATATTTCAAATTTGCGAACGTGTCGGATCGGTTGTGAGGTTGGACTAGATTTGTACGAGCGAGCGGATCGAGCGAGCAACGGTCACAATTTCCAAGCTATACATATACCTTATATTGCCTTCCATATATTTCGTGTTATTACCTAATTTTGTCAGCCATTTCGGACATCACATTGCACTGTACTATGTGAAAATAGTACTATTTATGTGAAACTATTGGTAAACTGTAAACATTTGTCAGAAGGCAATAGGATAAAGACTTCCGGCTCCTCGGGCTGGTGCGAATATTTCAATGTCACCATGTGCAAAACCGTTGGATTGTGACACACCTTTACGCGTCTCTCGCTCGCTGCGCTCGCTCGAAAGCTATAGCCTAATCTAAAAACAATCCCTCTTGCGTTAGTCATTCGACATGAAGGCGACTTATTTCAAATTTGGGAACGTGTCGGATCGAATGTGAGGGTGGACTGGATTTTTTCGAGCAAGCGGAGCGAGCGAGCAACGGACACAATTTCCAAGCTATACATATACCTTATATTGCCTTCCATATATTTCGTGTTAGTACCTAATATTGTCAGCCATTTCGGACATCACATTGCACTGTACTATGAGGAAATAGTACTATTTATGTGAAACTATTCATAAACTGTAAACATGTGTCGGTAGGCAATAGGATAAATACTTCCGGCTCCTCGGGCTGGTGCGAATATTTCAATGTCCGTATGTGCCAAACCGTTGGTTTCTGACACACCTTTACGCGTCTCTCGCTCGCTGCGCTCGCTCGAAAACTATAGCCTAATCTAAAACCAGTCCTTCTTCCGTTCATTCTTCGATATGGTGGCGACATATTTCAAATTTGCGAACGTGTGGGATCGGTTGTGAGGTTGGACCAGACTTTTACGAGCGAGCGGAGCGAGCGTGCAACGGTCACAATTTCCAAGCTATACATATACCTTATATTGCCTTGCTTATATTTCTTATTATTACCTACTTTTGTCAGCCATTTTGGACATCACATTGCACTGTTATATGTGGAAATAGTACTATTTATGTGAAACTATTCATAAACTGTAAGCATTTGTCAGAAGGCAATAGGATAAAGACTTCCGGCTCCTCGGGCTGCTGCGAATGTTTCAATGTCCGTATGTGCCAAACCGTTGGTATGTGACACACATTTACGCGTCGCTCGCTCGCTGCGCTCGCTCGAAGACTATAGCCAAACCTAAAACCAATCCATCTTGCGTTCATTATTCGATATGGTGGCGACATATTTCAAATTTGCGAACGTGACGGATCGGTTGTGAGGTTGGACTAGATTTTTACGAGCGAGCGGAGCGAGCGTGCAACGGTCACAATTTCCAAGCTATACATATACCATATATTGCCTTGCATAGTTTTCGTGCTAGTACCTAATTTTGTCTGCCATTTCGGACATCACATTGCACTGTACTATGAGGAAACGGTACTAATTATGTGAAACTGTTGGTAAACCGTAAACATTTGTCAGAAGGCAATAGGATAAAGACTTTCGGCTCCTCGGGCTGGTGCGAATATTTCAATGTCCGTATGTGCCAAACCGTTGGTTTGTGACACACCTTTACGCGTCTCTCGCTCGCTGCGCTCGCTCGAAAACTATAGCCTAACCTAAAACCAGTCCTTCTTCCGTTCATTCTTCGATATGGTGGCGACATATTTCAAATTTGCGAACGTGTCGGATCGGTTGTGAGGTAGGACAAGCTTTTTACGAGCGAGCGGAGCGAGCGAGCAACGGTCACAATTTCCAAGCTATACATATACCTTATATTGCCTTCCATATATTTCGTGTTATTACCTAATTTTGTCAGCCATTTCGGACATCACATTGCACTGTACTATGAGGAAACGGTACTAATTATGTGAAACTATTAGTAAACCGTAAACATTTGTCAGAAGGCAATAGGATAAAGACTTCCGGCTCCTCGGGCTGGTGCGAATATTTCAATGTCCCCATGTGCCAAACCGTTGGATTGTGACACACCTCTCCGCGACCCAAGCTCGCCATGCTCGCTCGAAAGCTATAGCCTAACCTAAAACCAATCCATCTTGCGTTCATTATTCGATATGATGGCGACATATTTCAAATTTGCGAACGTGTCGGAACGGTTGAGAGGTTGGACTAGATTTTTACGAGCGAGCGGAGCGAGCGAGCAACGGTCACAATTTCCAAGCTATATATATACTATATATTGCCTTGCATATATTTCGTGTTATTACCTAATTTTGTCAGCCATTTCGGACATCACATTGCACTGTACTATGTGGAAATAGTACTATTTATGTGAAACTATTCATAAACTGTAAACATGTGTCGGTAGGCAATAGGATAAATACTTCCGGCTCCTCGGGCTGGTGCGAATATTTCAATGTCCGTATGTGCCAAACCGTTGGTTTATGACACACCTTTACGCGTCTCTCGCTCGCTGCGCTCGTTCGAAAACTATAGCCTAACCTAAAAGCAATCCATCTTGCGTTCATTATTCGATATGATGGCGACATATTTCAAATTTGCGAACGTGTCGGATCGGTTGTGAGGTTGGACTAGATTTTTACGAGCGAGTGTAGCGAGCGAGCAACGGTCACAATTTCCAAGCTATATATATACTATATATTGCCTTGCATATATTTCGTGTTATTACCTAATTTTGTCAGCCATTTCGGACATCACATTGCACTGTACTATGTGGAAATAGTACTATTTTTGTGAAACTATTCATGAACTGTAAACATTTGTCAGTAGGCAATAGGATAAAGACTTCCGCCTCCTCGGGCTGGTGCGAATGTTTTAATGTCCGTATGTGCCAAACCGTTGGTATGTGACACACATTTACTCGTCGCTCGCTCGCGGCGCTCGCTCGAAAACTATAGCCTAATCTAAAACCAATCCATCTTGCGTTCATTATTCGATATGGTGGCGACATATTTCAAATTTGCGAACGTGTGGGATCGGTTGTGAGTTTGGACTAGATTTTTACGAGCGAGCGGAGCGAGCGAGCAACGGTCACAATTTCCAAGCTATACATATACCATATATTGCCTTGCATAGTTTTCGTGCTAGTACCGAATTTTGTCAGTCATTTCGGACATCACATTGCACTGTACTATGTGGAAATAGTACTATTTATGTGAAACTATTCATAAACTGTAAACATGTGTCGGTAGGCAATAGGATAAAGACTTTCGGCTCCTCGGGCTGGTGCGAATATTTCAATGTCCGTATGTGCCAAACCGTTGGTTTGTGACACACCTTTACGCGTCTCTCGCTCGCTGCGCTCGCTCGAAAACTATAGCCTAATCTAAAACCAGTCCTTCTTCCGTTCATTCTTCGATATGGTGGCGACATATTTCAAATTTGCGAACGTGTCGGATCGGTTGTGAGGTTGGACAAGATTTTTACGAGCGAGCGGAGCGAGCGAGCAACGGTCACAATTTCCAAGCTATTCATATACCTTATATTGCCTTCCATATATTTCGTGTTATTACCTAATTTTGTCAGCCATTTCGGACATCACATTGCACTGTACTATGAGGAAACGATACTAATTATGTGAAACTATTAGTAAACCGTAAACATTTGTCAGAAGGCAATAGGATAAAGACTTCCGGCTCCTCGGGCTGGTGCGAATATTTCAATGTCCGTATGTGCCAAACCGATGGATTGTGACACACCTCTCCGCGTCCCTCGCTCGCCGTGCTCGCTTGAAAGCTATAGCCTAACCTAGAAACAATCCCTCTTGCGTTAGTCATTCGACATGGAGGCGACTTATTTCAAATTTGGTAACGTGTCGGATCGGATGTAAGGTTGGACTAGATTTTTACGAGCGAGCGGAGCAAGCGAGCAACGGTCACAATTTCCAAGCTATACATATACCATATATTGCCTTCCATACATTTCGTGTTATTACCAAATTTTGTCAGCCATTTCGGACATCACATTGCACTGTACTATGAGGAAACGGTACTAATTATGTGAAACTATTAGTAAACCGTAAACATTTGTCAGAAGGCAATAGGATAAAGACTTCCGGCTCCTCGTGCTGGTGCGAATATTTCAATGTCCCCATGTGCCAAACCGTTGGATTGTGACACACCTCTCCGCGACCCAAGCTCGCCATGCTCGCTCGAAAGCTATAGCCTAACCTAAAACCAATCCATCTTGCGTTCATTATTCGATATGATGGCGACATATTTCAAATTTGCGAACGTGTCGGATCGGTTGTGAGGTTGGACTAGATTTTTACGAGCGAGCGGAGCGAGCGAGCAACGGTCACAATTTCCAAGCTATATATATACTATATATTGCCTTGCATATATTTCGTGTTATTACCTAATTTTGTCAGCCATTTCGGACATCACATTGCACTGTACTATGTGGAAATAGTACTATTTTTGTAAAACTATTCATGAACTGTAAACATTTGTCAGTAGGCAATAGGATAAAGACTTCCGCATCCTCGGGCTGGTGCGAATGTTTCAATGTCCGTATGTGCCAAACCGTTGGTATGTGACACACATTTACTCGTCGCTCGCTCGCGGCGCTCGCTCGAAAACTATAGCCTAACCTAAAACCAATCCATCTTGCGTTCATTATTCGATATGGTGGCAACATATTTCAAATTCGCGAACGTGACGGATCGGTTGTGAGGTTGGACTAGATTTTTACGAGCGAGCGGAGCGAGCGAGCAACGGTCACAATTTCCAAGCTATACATATACCATATATTGCCTTGCATAGTTTTCGTGCTAGTACCTAATTTTATCTGCCATTTCGGACATCACATTGGACTGTACTATGAGGAAACGGTACTAACTATGTGAAACTGTTGGTAAACCGTAAACACTTGTCAGAAGGCAATAGGATAAAGACTTTCGGCTCCTCGGGCTGGTGCGAATATTTCAATGTCCGTATGTGCCAAACCGTTGGTTTGTGACACACCTTTACGCGTCTCTCGCTCGCTGCGCTCGCTCGAAAGCTATAGCCTAACCTAAAAACAATCCCTCTTGCGTTAGTCATTCAACATGAAGGCGACTTATTTCAAATTTGGGAACCTGTCGGATCGAATGTGATGTTGGACTGGATTTTTACGAGCAAGCGGAGCGAGCGAGCAACGGTCACAATTTCCAAGCTATACATGTACCATATATTGCCTTGCATATATTTCGTGTTATTACTTAATTTTGTCAGCCATTTCGGATATCACATTGCACTGTACTATGTGGAAATAGTACTATTTATGTGAAACTATTCATAAACTGTAAACATGTGTCGGTAGGCAATAGGATAAATACTTTCGGCTCCTCGGGCTGGTGCGAATATTTCAATGTCCGTATGTGCCAAACCGTTGCTTTATGACACACCTTTACGCGTCTCTCGCTCGCTGCGCTCGTTCGAAGACTATAGCCTAACCTAAAACCAATCCATCTTGCATTCATTATTCGATATGATGGCGATATATTTCAAATTTGCGAACGTGTGGGATCGGTTGTGAGGTTGGACCAGATTTTTACGAGCGAGCGGAGCGAGCGTGCAACGGTCACAATTTCCAAGCTATACATATACCTTATATTGCCTTGCTTATATTTCTTATTATTACCTACTTTTGTCAGCCATTTTGGACATCACATTGCACTGTTATATGTGGAAATAGTACTATTTATGTGAAACTATTCATATACTGTAAGCATTTGTCAGAAGGCAATAGGATAAAGACTTTCGGCTCCTCGGGCTGGTGCGAATATTTCAATGTCCCCATGTGCCAAACCGTTGGATTGTGACACACCTCTCCGCGTCCCTCGCTCACCGTGCTCGCTCGAAAACTATAGCCTAATCTGAAACCAATCCATCTTGCGTTCATTATTCGATATGATGGCGACATATTTCAAATTTGCGAACGTGTCGGATCGGTTGTGTGGTTGGACTAGATTTTTACGAGCGAGCGGATCGAGCGAGCAACGGTCACAATTTCCAAGCTATACATATACCTTATATTGCCTTCCATATATTTCGTGTTATTACCTAATTTTGTCAGCCATTTCGGACATCACATTGCACTGTACTATGTGAAAATAGTACTATTTATGTGAAACTATTGGTAAACTGTAAACATTTGTCAGTAGCAATAGGATAAAGACTTCCGGCTTCTTGGGCTGGTGCGAATATTTCAATGTCACCATGTGCAAAACCGTTGGATTGTGACACACCTTTACGCGTCTCTCGCTCGCTGCGCTCGCTCGAAAGCTATAGCCTAATCTAAAAACAATCCCTCTTGCGTTAGTCATTCGACATGAAGGCGACTTATTTCAAATTTGGGAACGTGTCCGATCGAATGTGAGGGTGGACTGGATTTTTTCGAGCAAGCGGAGCGAGCGAGCAACGGTCACAATTTCCAAGCTATACATATACCATATATTGCCTTGCATATATTTCGTGCTACTACCTAATTTTGTCGGCCATTCCGGACATCACATTGCACTGTACTAAGAGGAAACGGTACTAATTATGTGAAACTATTAGTAAACCGTAAACATTTGTCAGAAGGCAATAGGATAAAGACTTCCGGCTCCTCGGGCTGGTGTGAATATTTCAATGTCCGTGTGTGCCAAACCGTTGGTTTATGACACACCTTTACGCGTCTCTCGCTCGCGGCGCTCGCTCGAAAACTATAGCCTAATCTGAAACCAATCCATCTTGCGTTCATTATTCGATATGATGGCGACATATTTCAAATTTGCGAACGTGTCGGATCGGTTGTGAGGTTGGACTAGATTTTTACGAGCGAGCGGATCGAGCGAGCAACGGTCACAATTTCCAAGCTATACATATACCTTATATTGCCTTCCATATATTTCGTGTTATTACCTAATTTTGTCAGCCATTTCGGACATCACATTGCACTGTACTATGTGAAAATAGTACTATTTATGTGAAACTATTGGTAAACTGTAAACATTTGTCAGTAGCAATAGGATAAAGACTTCCGGCTTCTCGGGCTGGTGCGAATATTTCAATGTCACCATGTGCAAAACCGTTGGATTGTGACACACTTTTACGCGTCTCTCGCTCGCTGCGCTCGCTCGAAAGCTATAGCCTAATCTAAAAACAATCCCTCTTGCGTTAGTCATTCGACATGAAGGCGACTTATTTCAAATTTGGGAACGTGTCGGATCGAATGTGAGGGTGGACTGGATTTTTTCGAGCAAGCGGAGCGAGCGAGCAACGGTCACAATTTCCAAGCTATACATATACCATATATTGCCTTGCATATATTTCGTGCTAGTACCTAATTTTGTCAGCCATTTCGGACATCACATTGCACTGTACTAAGAGGAAACGGTACTAATTATGTGAAACTATTAGTAAACCGTAAACATTTGTCAGAAGGCAATAGGATAAAGACTTCCGGCTCCTCGGGCTGGTGTGAATATTTCAATGTCCGTGTGTGCCAAACCGTTGGTTTGTGACACACCTTTACGCGTCTCTCGCTCGCCGCGCTCGCACGAAAGCTATAGCCTAACCTAAAACCAATCCATCTTCCGTTCATTATTGGATATGGTGGCGACATATTTCAAATTTGCGAACGTGTCGGATCGCTTGTGAGGTTGGACCAGATTTTTACGAGCGAGCGGAGCGAGCGTGCAGCAGTCACAATTTCCAAGCTATACATATACCTTATATTGCCTTGCATATATTTCGTGTTATTACTTAATTTTGTCAGCCATTTCGGACATCACATTGCACTGTACTATGAGGAAATAGTACTATTTATGTGAAACTATTCATAAACTGTAAACATGTGTCGGTAGGCAATAGGATACATACTTCCGGCTCTTCGGGCTGGTGCGAATATTTCAATGTCCGTATGTGCCAAACCGTTGGTTTATGACACACCTTTACGCGTCTCTCGCTCGCTGCGCTCGCACGAAATCTATAGCCTAACCTAAAACCAATCCATCTTCCGTTCATTATTCGATATGGTGGCGACATGTTTCGAATTTGCGAACGTGTGGGATCGGTTGTGAGTTTGGACTAGATTTTTACGAGCGAGCGGAGCGAGCGAGCAACGGTCACAATTTCCAAGCTATACATATACCATATATTGCCTTGCATAGTTTTCGTGCTAGTACCTAATTTTGTCAGCCATTTCGGACATCACATTGCACTGTACTATGAGGCAACGGTACTAATTATGTGAAACTATTAGTAAACCGTAAACATTTGTCAGAAGGCAATAGGATAAAGACTTCCGGCTCCTCGGGCTGGTGCGAATATTTCAATGTCCCCATGTGCCAAACCGTTGGATTGTGACACACCTCTCCGCGACCCTCGCTCACCATGCTCGCTCGAAAGCTATAGCCTAATCTAAAACCAATCCATCTTGCGTTCATTATTCGATATGATGGCGACATATTTCAAATTTGCGAACGTGTCGGATCGGTTGTGAGGTTGGACTAGATTTTTACGAGCGAGCGTAGCGAGCGAGCAACGGTCACAATTTCCAAGCTATACATGTACCATATATTGCCTTGCATATATTTCGTGTTATTACTTAATTTTGTCAGCCATTTCGGATATCACATTGCACTGTGCTATGTGGAAATAGTACTATTTATGTGAAACTATTCATAAACTGTAAACATATGTCGGTAGGCAATAGAATAAATACTTCCGGCTCCTCGGGCTGGTGCGAATATTTCAATGTCCGTATGTGCCAAACCGATGGATTGTGACACACCTCTCCGCGTCCCTCGCCCGCCGTGCTCGCTCGAAAGCTATAGCCTAACCTACATCCAATCCATCTTGCGTTAGTCATTCGACATGAAGGCGACTTATTTCAAATTTGGGAACGTGTCGGATCGAATGTGAGGTTGGACTGGATTTTTACGAGCAAGCGGAGCGAGCGAGCAACGGTCACAATTTCCAAGCTATACATATACCTTATATTTCCTTGCTTATATTTCTTATTATTACCTACTTTTGTCAGCCATTTTGGACATCACATTGCACTGTTATATGTGGAAATAGTACTATTTATGTGAAACTATTCATAAACTGTAAGCATTTGTCAGAAGGCAATAGGATAAAGACTTCCGGCTCCTCGGGCTGCTGCGAATGTTTCAATGTCCGTATGTGCCAAACCGTTGGTATGTGACACACATTTACGCGTCGCTCGCTCGCTGCGCTCGCTCGAAGACTATAGCCAAACCTAAAACCAATCCATCTTGCGTTCATTATTCGATATGGTGGCGACATATTTCAAATTTGCGAACGTGACGGATCGGTTGTGAGGTTGGAGTAGATTTTTACGAGCGAGCGGAGCGAGCGTGCAACGGTCACAATTTCCAAGCTATACATATACCATATATTGCCTTGCATAGTTTTCGTGCTAGTACCTAATTTTGTCTGCCATTTCGGACATCACATTGCACTGTACTATGAGGAAACGGTACTAATTATGTGAAACTGTTGGTAAACCGTAAACACTTGTCAGAAGGCAATAGGATAAAGACTTTCGGCTCCTCGGGCTGGTGCGAATATTTCAATGTCCGTATGTGCCAAACCGTTGGTTTGTGACACACCTTTACGCGTCTCTCGCTCGCTGCGCTCGCTCGAAAACTATAGCCTAACCTAAAAACAATCCCTCTTGCGTTAGTCATTCAACATGAAGGCGACTTATTTCAAATTTGGGAACCTGTCGGATCGGTTGTGAGGTTGGACTAGATTTTTACGAGCGAGCGGATCGAGCGAGCAACGGTCACAATTTCCAAGCTATACATATACCTTATATTGCCTTCCATATATTTCGTGTTATTACCTAATTTTGTCAGCCATTTCGGACATCACATTGCACTGTACTATGTGAAAATAGTACTATTTATGTGAAACTATTGGTAAACTGTAAACATTTGTCAGTAGCAATAGGATAAAGACTTCCGGCTTCTCGGGCTGGTGCGAATATTTCAATGTCACCATGTGCAAAACCGTTGGATTGTGACACACTTTTACGCGTCTCTCGCTCGCTGCGCTCGCTCGAAAGCTATAGCCTAATCTAAAAACAATCCCTCTTGCGTTAGTCATTCGACATGAAGGCGACTTATTTCAAATTTGGGAACGTGTCGGATCGAATGTGAGGGTGGACTGGATTTTTTCGAGCAAGCGGAGCGAGCGAGCAACGGTCACAATTTCCAAGCTATACATATACCATATATTGCCTTGCATATATTTCGTGCTAGTACCTAATTTTGTCAGCCATTTCGGACATCACATTGCACTGTACTAAGAGGAAACGGTACTAATTATGTGAAACTATTAGTAAACCGTAAACATTTGTCAGAAGGCAATAGGATAAAGACTTCCGGCTCCTCGGGCTGGTGTGAATATTTCAATGTCCGTGTGTGCCAAACCGTTGGTTTGTGACACACCTTTACGCGTCTCTCGCTCGCCGCGCTCGCACGAAAGCTATAGCCTAACCTAAAACCAATCCATCTTCCGTTCATTATTGGATATGGTGGCGACATATTTCAAATTTGCGAACGTGTCGGATCGCTTGTGAGGTTGGACCAGATTTTTACGAGCGAGCGGAGCGAGCGTGCAGCAGTCACAATTTCCAAGCTATACATATACCTTATATTGCCTTGCATATATTTCGTGTTATTACTTAATTTTGTCAGCCATTTCGGACATCACATTGCACTGTACTATGAGGAAATAGTACTATTTATGTGAAACTATTCATAAACTGTAAACATGTGTCGGTAGGCAATAGGATACATACTTCCGGCTCTTCGGGCTGGTGCGAATATTTCAATGTCCGTATGTGCCAAACCGTTGGTTTATGACACACCTTTACGCGTCTCTCGCTCGCTGCGCTCGCACGAAATCTATAGCCTAACCTAAAACCAATCCATCTTCCGTTCATTATTCGATATGGTGGCGACATGTTTCGAATTTGCGAACGTGTGGGATCGGTTGTGAGTTTGGACTAGATTTTTACGAGCGAGCGGAGCGAGCGAGCAACGGTCACAATTTCCAAGCTATACATATACCATATATTGCCTTGCATAGTTTTCGTGCTAGTACCTAATTTTGTCAGCCATTTCGGACATCACATTGCACTGTACTATGAGGCAACGGTACTAATTATGTGAAACTATTAGTAAACCGTAAACATTTGTCAGAAGGCAATAGGATAAAGACTTCCGGCTCCTCGGGCTGGTGCGAATATTTCAATGTCCCCATGTGCCAAACCGTTGGATTGTGACACACCTCTCCGCGACCCTCGCTCACCATGCTCGCTCGAAAGCTATAGCCTAATCTAAAACCAATCCATCTTGCGTTCATTATTCGATATGATGGCGACATATTTCAAATTTGCGAACGTGTCGGATCGGTTGTGAGGTTGGACTAGATTTTTACGAGCGAGCGTAGCGAGCGAGCAACGGTCACAATTTCCAAGCTATACATGTACCATATATTGCCTTGCATATATTTCGTGTTATTACTTAATTTTGTCAGCCATTTCGGATATCACATTGCACTGTGCTATGTGGAAATAGTACTATTTATGTGAAACTATTCATAAACTGTAAACATATGTCGGTAGGCAATAGAATAAATACTTCCGGCTCCTCGGGCTGGTGCGAATATTTCAATGTCCGTATGTGCCAAACCGATGGATTGTGACACACCTCTCCGCGTCCCTCGCCCGCCGTGCTCGCTCGAAAGCTATAGCCTAACCTACATCCAATCCATCTTGCGTTAGTCATTCGACATGAAGGCGACTTATTTCAAATTTGGGAACGTGTCGGATCGAATGTGAGGTTGGACTGGATTTTTACGAGCAAGCGGAGCGAGCGAGCAACGGTCACAATTTCCAAGCTATACATATACCTTATATTTCCTTGCTTATATTTCTTATTATTACCTACTTTTGTCAGCCATTTTGGACATCACATTGCACTGTTATATGTGGAAATAGTACTATTTATGTGAAACTATTCATAAACTGTAAGCATTTGTCAGAAGGCAATAGGATAAAGACTTCCGGCTCCTCGGGCTGCTGCGAATGTTTCAATGTCCGTATGTGCCAAACCGTTGGTATGTGACACACATTTACGCGTCGCTCGCTCGCTGCGCTCGCTCGAAGACTATAGCCAAACCTAAAACCAATCCATCTTGCGTTCATTATTCGATATGGTGGCGACATATTTCAAATTTGCGAACGTGACGGATCGGTTGTGAGGTTGGAGTAGATTTTTACGAGCGAGCGGAGCGAGCGTGCAACGGTCACAATTTCCAAGCTATACATATACCATATATTGCCTTGCATAGTTTTCGTGCTAGTACCTAATTTTGTCTGCCATTTCGGACATCACATTGCACTGTACTATGAGGAAACGGTACTAATTATGTGAAACTGTTGGTAAACCGTAAACACTTGTCAGAAGGCAATAGGATAAAGACTTTCGGCTCCTCGGGCTGGTGCGAATATTTCAATGTCCGTATGTGCCAAACCGTTGGTTTGTGACACACCTTTACGCGTCTCTCGCTCGCTGCGCTCGCTCGAAAACTATAGCCTAACCTAAAAACAATCCCTCTTGCGTTAGTCATTCAACATGAAGGCGACTTATTTCAAATTTGGGAACCTGTCGGATCGAATGTGATGTTGGACTGGATTTTTACGAGCAAGCGGAGCGAGCGAGCAACGGTCACAATTTCCAAGCTATACATGTACCATATATTGCCTTGCATATATTTCGTGTTATTACTTAATTTTGTCAGCCATTTCGGATATCACATTGCACTGTACTATGTGGAAATAGTACTATTTATGTGAAACTATTCATAAACTGTAAACATGTGTCGGTAGGCAATAGGATAAATACTTCCGGCTCCTCGGGCTGGTGCGAATATTTCAATGTCCGTATGTGCCAAACCGTTGCTTTATGACACACCTCTCCGCGACCCAAGCTCGCCATGCTCGCTCGAAAGCTATAGCCTAACCTAAAACCAATCCATCTTGCGTTCATTATTCGATATGATGGCGACATATTTCAAATTTGCGAACGTGTGGGATCGGTTGTGAGGTTGGACCAGATTTTTACGAGCGAGCGGAGCGAGCGTGCAACGGTCACAATTTCCAAGCTATACATATACCTTATATTGCCTTGCTTATATTTCTTATTATTACCTACTTTTGTCAGCCATTTTGGACATCACATTGCACTGTTATATGTGGAAATAGTACTATTTATGTGAAACTATTCATAAACTGTAAGCATTTGTCAGAAGGCAATAGGATAAAGACTTCCGGCTCCTCGGGCTGCTGCGAATGTTTCAATGTCCGTATGTGCCAAAGCGTTGGTATGTGACACACATTTACGCGTCGCTCGCTCGCTGCGCTCGCTCGAAGACTATACCCTAACCTAAAACCAATCCATCTTGCGTTCATTATTCGATATGGTGGCGACATATTTCAAATTTGCGAACGTGACGGATCGGTTGTGAGGTTGGACTAGATTTTTACGAGCGAGCGGAGCGAGCGAGCAACGGTCACAATTTCCAAGCTATACATATACCATATATTGCCTTGCATAGTTTTCGTGCTAGTACCTAATTTTGTCTGCCATTTCGGACATCACATTGCACTGTACTATGAGGAAACGGTACTAATTATGTGAAACTGTTGGTAAACCGTAAACATTTGTCAGAAGGCAATAGGATAAAGACTTTCGGCTCCTCGGGCTGGTGCGAATATTTCAATGTCCGTATGTGCCAAACCGTTGGTTTGTGACTCACCTTTACGCGTCGCTCGCTCGCTGCGCTCGCTCGAAGACTATAGCCAAACCTAAAACCAATCCATCTTGCGTTCATTATTCGATATGGTGGCGACATATTTCAAATTTGCGAACGTGACGGATCGGTTGTGAGGTTGGACTAGATTTTTACGAGCGAGCGGAGCGAGCGTGCAACGGTCACAATTTCCAAGCTATACATATACCATATATTGCCTTGCATAGTTTTCGTGCTAGTACCTAATTTTGTCTGCCATTCCGGACATCACATTGCACTGTACTATGAGGAAACGGTACTAATTATGTGAAACTGTTGGTAAACCGTAAACATTTGTCAGAAGGCAATAGGATAAACACTTTCGGCTCCTCGGGCTGGTGCGAATATTTCAATGTCCGTATGTGCCAAACCGTTGGTTTGTGACACACCTTTACGCGTCTCTCGCCCGCTGCGCTCGCTCGAAAACTATAGCCTAACCTAAAACCAGTCCTTCTTCCGTTCATTCTTCGATATGGTGGCGACATATTTCAAATTTGCGAACGTGTCGGATCGGTTGTGAGGTTGGACAAGCTTTTTACGAGCGAGCGGAGCGAGCGAGCAACGGTCACTATTTCCAAGCTATACATATACCTTATATTGCCTTGCATATATTTCGTGTTATTACCAAATTTTGTCAGCCATTTCGGACATCACATTGCACTGTACTATGTGGAAATAGTACTATTTATGTGAAACTATTGGTAAACTGTAAACATTTGTCAGTAGCAATAGGATAAAGGCTTCCGGCTCCTCGGGCTGGTGCGAATATTTCAATGTCCGTATGTGCCAAACCGATGGATTGTGACACACCTCTCCGCGTCCCTCGCTCGCCGTGCTCGCTTGAAAGCTATAGCCTAACCTAAAAACAATCCCTCTTGAGTTAGTCATTCGACATGGAGGCGACTTATTTCAAATTTGGTAACGTGTCGGATCGGATGTAAGGTTGGACTAGATTTTTTCGAGCGAGCGGAGCGAGCGAGCAACGGTCACAATTTCCAAGCTATACATATACCACATATTGCCTTCCATATATTTCGTGTTATTACCAAATTTTGTCAACCATTTCGGACATCACATTGCACTGTACTATGAGGAAACGGTACTAATTATGTGAAACTATTAGTAAACCGTAAACATTTGTCAGAAGGCAATAGGATAAAGACTTCCGGCTCCTCGGGCTGGTGCGAATATTTCAATGTCCCCATGTGCCAAACCGTTGGATTGTGACACACCTCTCCGCGACCCAAGCTCGCCATGCTCGCTCGAAAGCTATAGCCTAACCTAAAACCAATCCATCTTGCGTTCATTATTCGATATGATGGCGACATATTTCAAATTTGCGAACGTGTCGGATCGGTTGTGAGGTTGGACTAGATTTTTACGAGCGAGCGGAGCGAGCGAGCAACGGTCACAATTTCCAAGCTATATATATACTATATATTGCCTTGCATATATTTCGTGTTATTACCTAATTTTGTCAGCCATTTCGGACATCACATTGCACTGTACTATGTGGAAATAGTACTATTTTTGTGAAACTATTCATGAACTGTAAACATTTGTCAGTAGGCAATAGGATAAAGACTTTCGGCTCCTCGGGCTGGTGCGAATATTTCAATGTCCGTATGTGCCAAACCGTTGGTTTGTGACACACCTCTACGCGTCTCTCGCTCGCTGCGCTCGCTCGAAAGCTATAGCCTAACCTAAAAACAATCCCTCTTGCGTTAGTCATTCGACATGAAGGCGACTTATTTCAAATTTGGGAACGTGTCGGATCGAATGTGAAGTTGGACTGGATTTTTACGAGCAAGCGCAGCGAGCGAGCAACGGTCACAATTTCCAAGCTATACATGTACCATATATTGCCTTGCATAGTTTTCGAGCTAGTACCTAATTTTGTCAGCCATTTCGGACATCACATTGCACTGTACTATGAGGAAACGGTACTAATTATGTGAAACTATTAGTAAACCGTAAACATTTGTCAGAAGGCAATAGGATAAAGACTTCCGGCTCCTCGGGCTGGTGTGAATATTTCAATGTCCGTGTGTGCCAAACCGTTGGTTTGTGACACACCTTTACGCGTCTCTCGCTCGCCGGGCTCGCACGAAAGCTATAGCCTAACCTAAAACCAATCCATCTTCCGTTCATTATTGGATATGGTGGCGACATATTTCACATTTGCGAACGTGTCGGATCGCTTGTGAGGTTGGACCAGATTTTTACGAGCGAGCGGAGCGAGCGTGCAGCAGTCACAATTTCCAAGCTATACATATACCTTATATTGCCTTGCATATATTTCGTGTTATTACTTAATTTTGTCAGCCATTTCGGACATCACATTGCACTGTACTATGAGGAAATAGTACTATTTATGTGAAACTATTCATAAACTGTAAACATGTGTCGGTAGGCAATAGGATACATACTTCCGGCTCTTCGGGCTGGTGCGAATATTTCAATGTCCGTATGTGCCAAACCGTTGGTTTCTGACACACCTTTACGCGTCTCTCGCTCGCTGCGCTCGCACGAAATCTATAGCCTAACCTAAAACCAATCCATCTTCCGTTCATTATTCGATATGGTGGCGACATGTTTCGAATTTGCGAACGTGTGGGATCGGTTGTGAGTTTGGACTAGATTTTTACGAGCGAGCGGAGCGAGCGAGCAACGGTCACAATTTCCAAGCTATACATATACCATATATTGCCTTGCATAGTTTTCGTGCTAGTGCCTAATTCTGTCAGTCATTTCGGACATCACAATGCACTGTACTATGTGGAAATAGTACTATTTATGTGAAACTATTCATAAACTGTAAACATTTGTCAGTAGGCAATAGGATAAAGACTTCCGCCTCCTCGGGCTGGTGCGAATGTTTCAATGTCCGTATGTGCCAAACCGTTGGTTTGTGACACACATTTACGCGTCGCGCGCTCGCTGCGCTCGCTCGAAAACTATAGCCTAACCTAAAACCAATCCATCTTGCGCTCATTATTCGATATGGTGGCGACATATTTCAAATTTGCGAACGTGACGGATCGGTTGTGAGGTTGGACTAGATTTTTACGAACGAGCGGAGCGAGCGAGCAACGGTCACAATTTCCAAGCTATACATATACCATATATTGCCTTGCATAGTTTTCGTGCTAGTACCTAATTTTGTCTGCCATTTCGGACATCACATTGCACTGTACTATGAGGAAATAGTACTATTTATGTGAAACTATTCATAAACTGTAAACATGTGTCGGTAGGCAATAGGATAAATACTTCCGGCTCCTCGGGCTGGTGCGAATATTTCAATGTCCGTATGTGCCAAACCGTTGGTTTATGACACACCTTTACGCGTCTCTCGCTCGCGGCGCTCGCTCGAAAACTATAGCCTAATCTAAAACCAATCCATCTTGCGTTCATTATTCGATATGATGGCGACATATTTCAAATTTGCGAACGTGTCGGATCGCTTGTGGAGGTTGGACCAGATTTTTACGAGCGAGCGGAGCGAGCGTGCAGCAGTCACAATTTCCAAGCTATACATATACCTTATATTGCCTTGCATATATTTCGTGTTATTACTTAATTTTGTCAGAGCCATTTCGGACATCACATTGCACTGTACTATGAGGAAATAGTACTATTTATGTGAAACTATCATAAACTGTAAACATGTGTCGGTAGGCAATAGGATACATACTTCCGGCTCTTCGGGCTGGTGCGAATATTTCAATGTCCGTATGTGCCAAACCGTTGGTTTATGACACACCTTTACGCGTCTCTCGCTCGCTGCGCTCGCACGAAATCTATAGCCTAACCTAAAACCAATCCATCTTCCGTTCATTATTCGATATGGTGGCGACATATTTCAAATTTGCGAACGTGACGGATCGGTTGTGAGGTTGGACTAGATTTTTTACGAACGAGCGGAGCGAGCGAGCAACGGTCACAATTTCCAAGCTATACATATACCATATATTGCCCTTGCATAGTTTTCGTGCTAGTACCTAATTCTGTCTGCCATTTCGGACATCACATTGCACTGTACTATGAGGAAATAGTACTATTTCTGTGAAACTATTCATAAACTGTAAACATGTGTCGGTAGGCAATAGGATAAATACTTCCGGCTCCCCGGGCTGTTGCGAATATTTCAATGTCCGTATGTGCCAAACCGTTGGTTTATGACACACCCTATACGCGTCACTCGCTCGCTGCGCTCGCACGAAAGCTATAGCCTAACCTAAAACCAATCCATCTTCCGTTCATTATTCGATATGGTGGCGACATATTTCAAATTTGCGAACGTGTGGGATCGGTTTGTGAGGTTGGACTAGATTTTTACGAGCGAGCGGAGCGTGCGAGCAACGGTCACAATTTCCAAGCTATACATATACCTTATATTGCCTTCCCATATATTTCGTGTTATTACCTAATTTTGTCAGCCATTTCGGACATCACATTGCACTGTTACTATGAGGAAATAGTACTATTTATGTGAAACTATTGGTAAACCGTAAACATTTGTCAGAAGGCAATAGGATAAGTCTTCCGGCTCCTCGGGCTGGTGCGAATATATCAATGTCCGTATGTGCCAAACCGATGGTTTGTGACACACCATTACGCGTCTCTCGTTCGCCTGCGCTTGCCACGAAAGCTATAGCCTAACCTAAAACCAATCCATCTTGCGTTCATTATTCGATATGATGGCGACATATTTCAAATTTGCGAACGTGTGGGATCGGTCGTGAGGTTGGACTAGATTTTTACGAGCGAGCGGAGCGAGCGAGCAACGGTCACAATTTCCAAGCTATACATATACCATATATTGTCTTGCATATATTTCGTGCATGTACCTAATTTTGTCAGCCATTTCGGACATCACGTTGCACTGTAATATGAGGAAACGGTACTAATTATGTGAAACTATTGGTAAACCGTAAACATTTGTCAGAAGGCAATAGGATAAAGACTTCCGGCTCCTCGGGCTGGTGCGAATATATCAATGTCCGTATGTGCCGATGGTTTGTGACACACCTTTACGCGTCTCTCGTTCGCTGCGCTCGCACGAAAGCTATAGCCGAACCTAAAACCAATCCATCTTCCGTTCATTATTCGATATGGTGGCGACATATTTCAAATTTGCGAACGTGTCGGATCGGTTGTGAGGTTGGACTAGATTTTTTCGAGCGAGCGGAGCGAGCGAGCAACGATCACAATTTCCAACCTATACATACACCTTATATTGCCTTGCCTATATGTCGTGTTATTACCTAATTTTGTCTGCCATTTCGGACATCACATTGCACTGTACTATGAGGAAACGGTACTAATTATGTGAAACTGTTGGTAAACCGTAAACATTTGTCAGAAGGCTTATAGGATAAAAGACTCTCGGCTCCTCGAGCTGGTGCGAATATTTCAATGTCCGTATGTGACAAACCGTTGGTTTGTGACACACCTATACGCGTCACTCGCTCGCTGCGCTCGCTCGAAAACCATAGCCTAACCTAAAACCAATCCATCTTGCGTTCATTATTCGATATGATGACGACATATTTCAAATTTGCGAACGTGTCGGATCGGTTGTGAGGTTGGACTAGATTTTTTACGAGCGAGCGGAGCGAGCGAGCAACGATCACAATTTCCAAGCTATACATATACCATATATTGTCTTGCATATATTTCGTGCATGTACCTAATTTTGTCAGCCATTTCGGACATCACGTTGCAACTGTACTATGAGGAAACGGTACTAATTATGTGAAACTATTGGTAAACCGTAAACATTTGTCAGAAGGCAATAGGATAAAGACTTTCGGCTCCTCGGGCTGGTGCGATATTTCAATGTCCGTATGTGGGCAAACCGTTGGTTTGTGACACACCTTTACGCGTCTCCCCGCTCGCTGCGCTCGCACGAAAGCTATAGCCTAACCTAAAACCAATCCATCTTCCGTTCATTATTCGATATGGTGGCGACATATTTCAAATTTGCGAACGTGTCGGATCGGTTGTGAGGTTGGACTAGATTTATACGAGCGAGCGGAGCGAGCGAGCAACGATCACAATTTCCAACCTATACATACACCTTATATTGCCTTGCATATATGTCGTGTTATTACCTAATTTTGTCAGCCATTTCGGACATCACATTGCATTGTACTATGTGGAAATAGTACTATTTATGTGAAACTATTCATGTACTGTAAACATGTGTCGGTAGGCAATGGGATAAATACTTCCGGCTCCTCGGGCTGGTGCGAATATTTCAATGTCCGTATGTGCCCAAACCGTTGGTTTGAGACACACATTTAGGCGTCGCTCGCTCGCTGCGCTCGCTCGAAAACTATAGCCTAACCTAAAACCAATCCATCTTGCGTTCATTATTCGATATGGTGGCGACATATTTCAAATTTGCGAACGTGTCGGATCGGTTGTGAGGTTGGACTAGATTTTTTCGAGCGAGCGGAGCGAGCGAGCAACGATCACAATTTCCAACCTATACATACACCTTATATTGCCTTCCATATATTTCGTGTTATTACCTAATTTTGTCAGCCATTTCGGACATCACATTGCATTGTACTATGTGGAAATAGTACTATTTAAGTGAAACTATTCATGTACTGTAAACATGTGTCGGTAGGCAATGGGATAAATACTTCCGGCTCCTCGGGCTGGTGCGAATATTTCAATGTCCGTATGTGCCAAACCGTTGGTTTATGACACACCTATACGCGTCGCTCGCTCGCTGCGCTCGCTCGAAGACTATAGCCTAACCTAAAACCAATCCATCTTGCGTTCATTATTCGATATGGTGGCGACATATTTCAAATTTGCGAACGTGTCGGATCGGTTGTGAGGTTGGACTAGATTTTTTCGAGCGAGCGGAGCGAGCGAGCAACGATCACAATTTCCAACCTATACATACACCTTATATTGCCTTGCATATATGTCGTGTTATTACCTAATTTTGTCAGCCATTTCGGACATCACATTGCATTGTACTATGTGGAAATAGTACTATTTATGTGAAACTATTCATGTACTGTAAACATGTGTCGGTAGGCAATGGGATAAATACTTCCGGCTCCTCGGGCTGGTGCGAATATTTCAATGTCCGTAAGGTGCCAAACCGTTGGTTTATGACACACCTATACGCGTCGCTCCATCGCTGCGCTCGCTCGAAGACTATAGCTAACCTAAAACCCAATCCATCTTGCGTTCATTATTCGATATGGTGGCGACATATTTCAAATTTGCGAACGTGTGGAATCGGTTGTGAGGTTGGACTAGATTTTTACGAGCCAGCGGAGCGTGCGAGCAACGGTCACAATTTCCAAAGCTATACATATACCTTATATTGCCTTCCATATATTTCGTGTTATTACCTAATTTTGTCAGCCATTTCGGACATCACATTGCACTGTACTATGAGGAAATAGTACTATTTATGTGAAACTATTGGTAAACCGTAAACATTTGACAGAATGCAATAGGATAAAGTCTTCCGGCTCCTCGGGCTGGTGCGAATATATCAATGTCCGTATGTGGCAAACCGATGGTTTGTGACACACCTTTACGCGTCTCACTTTCGCTGCGCTTGCACGAAAGCTATAGCCTAACCTAAAACCAATCCATCTTCCGTTCATTATTCGATATGGTGGCGACATATTTCAAATTTGCGAACGTGTCGGATCGGTTGTGAGGTTGGACTAGCATTTTTTCGAGCGAGCGGAGCGTGCGAGCAACGATCACAATTTCCAACCTATACATACACCTTATATTGCCTTCCCTATATGTCGTGTTATTACCTAATTTTGTCTGCCATTTCGGACATCACATTGCACTGTACTATGAGGAAACGGTACTAATTATGTGAAACTGTTGGTAAACCGTAAACATTTGTCAGAAGGCAATAGGATAAAGACTCTCGGCTCCTCGGGCGAATATTTCAATGTCCGTATGTGCCAAACCGTTGGTTTGTGACACACCTTTACGCGTCTCTCGTTCGCTGCGCTCGCACGAAAGCTATAGCCTAACCTAAAACCAATCCATCTTCCGTTCATTATTCGATATGGTTGCGACATATTTCAAATTTGCGAATGTGTCGGATCGGTTGTGAGGTGGGACTAGATTTTTTCGAGCGAGCGGAGCGAGCGAGCAACGATCACAATTTCCAACCTATACATACACCTTATATTGCCTTGCATATATTTCGTGCTTGTACCTAATTTTGTCAGCCATTTCGGACATCACGTTGCACTGTACTATGAGCAAACGGTACTAATTATGTGAAACTATTGGTAAACCGTAAACATTTGTCAGAAGGCAATAGGACTAAAGTCTTCCGGCTCCTCGGGCTGGTGCGAATATATCAATGTCCGTATGTGCCAAACCGATGGTTTGTGACACACCCTTTACGCGTCTCTCGTTCGCTGCGCTCGCACCAATCTCGTCTCGGGGGGAGAGGTACTCGATATGGTGGCGACATATTTCAAATTTGCGAATGTGTCGGATCGGTTGTGAGGTTGGACTAGATTTTTTCGAGCGAGCGGAGCGAGCGAGCAACGATCACAATTTCCAACCTATACATACACCTTATATTGCCTTGCATATATTTCGTGCATGTACCTAATTTTGTCAGCCATTTCGGACATCACGTTGCACTGTAATATGAGGAAATAGTACTATTTATGTGAAACTATTCATAAACTGTAAACATGTGTCGGTAGGCAATAGGATAAATACTTCCGGTTCCTCGGGCGGGTGCGAATATTTCAATGTCCGTATGTGCCAAACCGATGGTTTGTGACACACCTTTACGCGTCTCTCGTTCGCTGCGCTCGCACGAAAGCTATAGCCTAACCTAAAACCAATCCATCTTCCGTTCATTATCCGATATGGTGGCGACATGTTTCGAATTTGCGAACGTGTGGGATCGGTTGTGAGGTTGGACCAGATTTTTTCGAGCGAGCAACGATCACAATTTCCAACCTATACATACACCTTATATTGCCTTCCATATATTTCGTGTTATTACCTAATTTTGTCAGCCATTTCGGACATCACATTGCACTGTACTATGAGGAAATAGTACTATTTATGTGAAACTATTCATAAACTGTAAACATGTGTCGGTAGGCAATAGGATAAATACTTCCGGCTCCTCGGGCTGGTGCGAATATTTCAATGTCCGTATGTGCCAAACCGTTGGTTTATGACACACCTTTACGCGTCTCTCGCTCGCGGCGCTCGCTCGAAAACTATAGCCTAACCTAAAACCAATCCATCTTGCGTTCATTATTCGATATGATGGCGACATATTTCAAATTTGCGAACGTGTGGGATCGGTTGTGAGGTTGGACTAGATTTTTACGAGCGAGAGGAGCGAGCGAGCAACGGTCACAATTTCCATGCTATACATATACCATATATTGTCTTGCATATATTTCGTGCATGTACCTAATTTTGTCAGCCATTTCGGACATCACGTTGCACTGTAATATGAGGAAACGGTACTAATTATGTGAAACTATTGGTAAACCGTAAACATTTGTCAGAAGGCAATAGGATAAAGACTTCCGGCTCCTCGGGCGAATATTTCAATGTCCGTATGTGCCAAACCGTTGGTTTGTGACACACCTTTACGCGTCTCTCGTTCGCTGCGCTCGCACGAAGGCTATAGCCTAACCTAAAACCAATCCATCTTCCGTTCATTATTCGATATGGTGGCGACATATTTCAAATTTGCGAACGTGTCGGATCGGTTGTGAGGTTGGACTAGATTTTTTCGAGCGAGCGGAGCGAGCGAGCAACGATCACAATTTCCAACCTATACATACACCTTATATTGCCTTGCCTATATGTCGTGTTATTACCTAATTTTGTCTGCCATTTCGGACATCACATTGCACTGTACTATGAGGAAACGGTACTAATTATGTGAAACTGTTGGTAAACCGTAGACATTTGTCAGAAGGCAATAGGATAAAGACTTTCGGCTCCTCGGGCCGGTGCGAATATTTCAATGTCCGTATGTGACAAACCGTTGGTTTGTGACACACCTTTACGCGTCTCTCGCTCGCTGCGCTCGCAGGAAAGCTATAGCCTAACCTAAAACCAATCCATCTTGCGTTCATTATTCGATATGATGGCGACATATTTCAAATTTGCGAACGTGTGGGATCGGTTGTGAGGTTGGACTAGATTTTTACGAGCGAGAGGAGCGAGCGAGCAACGGTCACAATTTCCAAGCTATACATATACCATATATTGTCTTGCATATGTTTCGTGCATGTACCTAATTTTGTCAGCCATTTCGGACATCACGTTGCACTGTAATATGAGGAAACGGTACTAATTATGTGAAACTATTGGTAAACCGTAAACATTTGTCAGAAGGCAATAGGATAAAGACTTCCGGCTCCTCGGGCGAATATTTCAATGTCCGTATGTGCCAAACCGTTGGTTTGTGACACACCTTTACGCGTCTCTCGTTCGCTGCGCTCGCACGAAAGCTATAGCCTAACCTAAAACCAATCCATCTTCCGTTCATTATTCGATATGGTGGCGACATATTTCAAATTTGCGAACGTGTCGGATCGGTTGTGAGGTTGGACTAGATTTTTTCGAGCGAGCGGAGCGAGCGAGCAACGATCACAATTTCCAACCTATACATACACCTTATATTGCCTTGCTTATATTTCGTGCTAGTACCTAATTTTGTCAGCCATTTCGGACAACACATTGCACTGTACTATGTGGAAATAGTACTATATATGTGAAACTATTCATAACCTGTAAACATGTATCGGTAGGCAATAGGATAAATACTTCCGGCTCCTCGGGCTGGTGCGAATATTTCAATGTCCGTATGTGCCAAACCGTTGGTTTATGACACACCTATACGCGTCACTCGCTCGCTGCGCTCGCTCGAAAACTATAGCCTAACCTAAAACCAATCCATCTTGCGTTCATTATTCGATATGATGGCGACATATTTCAAATTTGCGAACGTGTCGGATCGGTTGTGGGGTTGGACTAGATTTTTACGAGCGAGCGGGAGCGAGCGAGCAACGGTCACAATTTCCAAGCTATACATACACCTTATATTGTCTTGCATATATTTCGTTCTTGTACCTAATTTTGTCAGCCATTTCGGACATCACGTTGCACTGTACTATGAGGAAACGGTACTAATTATGTGAAAATATTGGTAAACCGTAAACATTTGTCAGAAGGCAATAGGATAAAGACTTCCGGCTCCTCGGGCTGGTGCGAATATATCAATGTCCGTATGTGCCAAACCGATGGTTTGTGACACACCTTTACGCGTCTCTAGTTCGCTGCGCTCGCACGAAAGCTATAGCCTAACCTAAAACCAATCCATCTTCCGTTCATTATTCGATATGGTGGCGACATGTTTCGAATTTGCGAACGTGTGGGATCGGTTGTGAGGTTGGACCAGATTTTTTCGAGCGAGCGGAGCGAGCGAGCAACGATCACAATTTCCAACCTATACATACACCTTATATTGTCTTGCATATATTTCGTGCTTGTACCTAATTTTGTCAGCCATTTCGGACATCACGTTGCACTGTACTATGAGGAAAAGGTACTAATTATGTGAAACTATTGGTAAACCGTAAACATTTGTCAGAAGGCAATAGGATAAAGACTTCCGGCCCCTCGGGCTGGTGCGAATATTTCAATATCCGTATGTGCCAAACCGATGGTTTGTGACACACCCTTTACGCGTCTCTCATTCGCTGCGCTCGCACGAAAGCTATAGCCTAACCTAAAACCAATCCATCTTGCGTTCATTATTCGATATGATGGCGACATATTTCAAATTTGCGAACGTGTCGGATCGGTTGTGGGGTTGGACTAGATTTTTACGAGCGAGCGGAGCGAGCGAGCAACGGTCACAATTTCCAAGCTATACATATACCATATATTGTCTTGCATATATTTCGTGCTTGTACCTAATTTTGTCAGCCATTTCGGACATCACGTTGCACTGTACTATGAGGAAACGGTACTAATTATGTGAAACTATTGGTAAACCGTAAACATTTGTCAGAAGGCAATAGGATAAAGACTTCCGGCTCCTCGGGCTGGTGCGAATATTTCAATGTCCGTATGTGCCAAACCGTTGGTTTGTGACACATCTTTACGCGTCTCTCGTTCGCTGCGCTCGCACGAAAGCTATGGCCTAACCTAAAACCCATCCATCTTCCGTTCATTATTCGATATGGTGGCGACATATTTCGAATTTGCGAACGTGTGGGATCGGTTGTGAGGTTGGACTAGATTTTTACGAGCGAGCGGAGCGAGCGAGCAACGGTCACAATTTCCAAGCTATACATATACCTTATATTGCCTTCCATATATTTCGTGTTATTACCTAATTTTGTCAGCCATTTCGGACATCACATTGCACTGTACTATGAGGAAATAGTACTATTTATGTGAAACTATTCATAAACTGTAAACATGTGTCGGTAGGCAATAGGATAAATACTTCCGGCTCCTCGGGCTGGTGCGAATATTTCAATGTCCGTATGTGCCAAACCGTTGGTTTATGACACACCTTTACGCGTCTCTCGCTCGCGGCGCTCGCTCGAAAACTATAGCCTAACCTAAAACCAATCCATCTTGCGTTCATTATTCGATATGATGGCGACATATTTCAAATTTGCGAACGTGTGGGATCGGTTGTGAGGTTGGACTAGATTTTTACGAGCGAGAGGAGCGAGCGAGCAACGGTCACAATTTCCATGCTATACATATACCATATATTGTCTTGCATATATTTCGTGCATGTACCTAATTTTGTCAGCCATTTCGGACATCACGTTGCACTGTAATATGAGGAAACGGTACTAATTATGTGAAACTGTTGGTAAACCGTAGACATTTGTCAGAAGGCAATAGGATAAAGACTTTCGGCTCCTCGGGCCGGTGCGAATATTTCAATGTCCGTATGTGACAAACCGTTGGTTTGTGACACACCTTTACGCGTCTCTCGCTCGCTGCGCTCGCAGGAAAGCTATAGCCTAACCTAAAACCAATCCATCTTGCGTTCATTATTCGATATGATGGCGACATATTTCAAATTTGCGAACGTGTGGGATCGGTTGTGAGGTTGGACTAGATTTTTACGAGCGAGAGGAGCGAGCGAGCAAACGGTCACAATTTCCAAGCTATACATATACCATATATTGTCTTGCATATATTTCGTGCATGTACCTAATTTTGTCAGCCATTTCGGACATCACGTTGCACTGTAATATGAGGAAACGGTACTAATTATGTGAAACTATTGGTAAACCGTAAACATTTGTCAGAAGGCAATAGGATAAAGACTTCCGGCTCCTCGGGCGAATATTTCAATGTCCGTATGTGCCAAACCGTTGGTTTGTGACACACCTTTACGCGTCTCTCGTTCGCTGCGCTCGCACGAAAGCTATAGCCTAACCTAAAACCAATCCATCTTCCGTTCATTATTCGATATGGTGGCGACATAATTCAAATTTGCGAACGTGTCGGATCGGTTGTGAGGTTGGACTAGATTTTTTCGAGCGAGCGGAGCGAGCGAGCAACGATCACAATTTCCAACCTATACATACACCTTATATTGCCTTGCCTATATGTCGTGTTATTACCTAATTTTGTCTGCCATTTCGGACATCACATTGCACTGTACTATGAGGAAACGGTACTAATTATGTGAAACTGTTGGTAAACCGTAAACATTTGTCAGAAGGCAATAGGATAAAGACTTTCGGCTCCTCGGGCCGGTGCGAATATTTCAATGTCCGTATGTGACAAACCGTTGGTTTGTGACACACCCTTTACGCGTCTCTCGCTCGCAGCGCTCGCAGGAAAGCTATAGCCTTACCTAAAACCAATCCATCTTCCGTTCATTATTCGATATGTTGGCGACATATTTCAAATTTGCGAACGTGTCGGATCGGTTGTGAGGTTGGACTAGATTTTTTCGAGCGAGCGGAGCGAGCGAGCAACGATCACAATTTCCAACCTATACATACACCTTATATTGCCTTGCATATATGTCGTGTTATTACCTAATTTTGTCAGCCATTTCGGACATCACATTGCATTGTACTATGTGGAAATATTACTATTTATGTGAAACTATTCATAAACTGAAAACATGTGTCGGTAGGCAATAGGATAAATACTTCCGGCTCCTCGGGCTGGTGCGAATATTTCAATGTCCGTATGTGCCAAACCGTTGGTTTATGACACACCTATACGCGTCCACTCGCTCGCTGCGCTCGCTCGAAAACTATAGCCTAACCTAAAACCAATCCATCTTGCGTTCATTATTCGATATGATGGCGACATATTTCAAATTTGCGAACGTGTCGGATCGGTTGTGGGGTTGGACTAGATTTTTACGAGCGAGCGGAGCGAGCGAGCAACGGTCACAATTTCCAAGCTATACATATACCTTATATTGCCTTGCTTATATTTCGTGCTAGTACCTAATTTTGTCAGCCATTTCGGACATCACATTGCACTGTACTATGTGGAAATAGTACTATATATGTGAAACTATTCATAAACTGTAAACATGTATCGGTAGGCAATAGGATAAATACTTCCGGCTCCTCGGGCTGGTGCGAATATTTCAATGTCCGTATGTGCCAAACCGTTGGTTTATGACACACCTATACGCGTCACTCGCTCGCTGCGCTCGCTCGAAAACTATAGCCTAACCTAAAACCAATCCATCTTGCGTTCATTATTCGATATGATGGCGACATATTTCAAATTTGCGAACGTGTCGGATCGGTTGTGGGGTTGGACTAGATTTTTACGAGCGAGCGGAGCGAGCGAGCAACGGTCACAATTTCCAAGCTATACATACACCTTATATTGTCTTGCATATATTTCGTGCTTGTACCTAATTTTGTCAGCCATTTCGGACATCACGTTGCACTGTACTATGAGGAAACGGTACTAATTATGTGAAAATATTGGTAAACCGTAAACATTTGTCAGAAGGCAATAGGATAAAGACTTCCGGCCCCTCGGGCTGGTGCGAATATATCAATGTCCGTATGTGCCAAACCGATGGTTTGTGACACACCTTTACGCGTCTCTAGTTCGCTGCGCTCGCACGAAAGCTATAGCCTAACCTAAAACCAATCCATCTTCCGTTCATTATTCGATATGGTGGCGACATGTTTCGAATTTGCGAACGTGTGGGATCGGTTGTGAGGTTGGACCAGATTTTTTCGAGCGAGCGGAGCGAGCGAGCAACGATCACAATTTCCAACCTATACATACACCTTATATTGTCTTGCATATATTTCGTGCTTGTACCTAATTTTGTCAGCCATTTCGGACATCACGTTGCACTGTACTATGAGGAAAAGGTACTAATTATGTGAAACTATTGGTAAACCGTACACATTTGTCAGAAGGCAATAGGATAAAGACTTCCGGCCCCTCGGGCTGGTGCGAATATTTCAATATCCGTATGTGCCAAACCGATGGTTTGTGACACACCTTTACGCGTCTCTCATTCGCTGCGCTCGCACGAAAGCTATAGCCTAACCTAAAACCAATCCATCTTGCGTTCATTATTCGATATGATGGCGACATATTTCAAATTTGCGAACATGTCGGATCGGTTGTGGGGTTGGACTAGATTTTTGCGAGCGAGCGGAGCGAGCGAGCAACGGTCACAATTTCCAAGCTATACATATACCATATATTGTCTTGCATATATTTCGTGCTTGTACCTAATTTTGTCAGCCATTTCGGACATCACGTTGCACTGTACTATGAGGAAACGGTACTAATTATGTGAAACTATTGGTAAACCGTAAACATTTGTCAGAAGGCAATAGGATAAAGACTTCCGGCTCCTCGGGCTGGTGCGAATATTTCAATGTCCGTATGTGCCAAACCGTTGGTTTGTGACACACCTTTACGCGTCTCTCGTTCGCTGCGCTCGCACGAAAGCTATGGCCTAACCTAAAACCCATCCATCTTCCGTTCATTATTCGATATGGTGGCGACATATTTCGAATTTGCGAACGTGTGGGATCGGTTGTGAGGTTGGACTAGATTTTTACGAGCGAGCGGAGCGAGCGAGCAACGGTCACAATTTCCAAGCTATACATATACCTTATATTGCCTTCCATATATTTCGTGTTATTACCTAATTTTGTCAGCGATTTCGGACATCACATTGCACTGTACTATGAGGAAATAGTACTATTTATGTGAAACTATTCATAAACTGTAAACATTTGTCAGTAGTCAATAGGATAAAGACATCCGGCTCCTCGGGCTGGTGCGAATATTTCAATGTCCGTATGAGCCAAACCGTTGGTTTATGACACACCTATACGCGTCCCACGCTCGCTGCGCTCGCTCGAAAACTATAGCCTAACCTAAAACCAATCCATCTTGCGTTCATTATTCGATATGATGGCGACATATTTCAAATTTGCGAACGTGTCGGATCGGTTGTGAGGTTGGACTAGATTTTTTCGAGCAAGCGGAGCGAGCGAGCAACGATCACAATTTCCAACCTATACATACACCTTATATTGCCTTGCATATATGTCGTGTTATTACCTAATTTTGTCAGCCATTTCGGACATCACGTTGCACTGTACTATGAGGAAACGGTACTAATTATGTGAAACTATTGGTAAACCGTAAACATTTGTCAGAAGGCAATAGGATAAATACTTCCGGTTCCTCGGGCTGGTGCGAATATTTCAATGTCCGTATGTGCCAAACCGATGGTTTGTGACACACCTTTACGCGTCTCTCGTTCGCTGCGCTCGCACGAAAGCTATAGCCTAACCTAAAACCAATCCATCTTCCGTTCATTATTCGATATGGTGGCGACATGTTTCGAATTTGCGAACGTGTGGGATCGGTTGTGAGGTTGGACCAGATTTTTTCGAGCGAGCAACGATCACAATTTCCAACCTATACATACACCTTATATTGCCTTCCATATATTTCGTGTTATTACCTAATTTTGTCAGCCATTTCGGACATCACATTGCACTGTACTATGAGGAAATAGTACTATTTATGTGAAACTATTCATAAACTGTAAACATGTGTCGGTAGGCAATAGGATAAATACTTCCGGCTCCTCGGGCTGGTGCGAATATTTCAATGTCCGTATGTGCCAAACCGTTGGTTTATGACACACCTTTACGCGTCTCTCGCTCGCGGCGCTCGCTCGAAAACTATAGCCTAACCTAAAACCAATCCATCTTGCGTTCATTATTCGATATGATGGCGACATATTTCAAATTTGCGAACGTGTGGGATCGGTTGTGAGGTTGGACTAGATTTTTACGAGCGAGAGGAGCGAGCGAGCAACGGTCACAATTTCCATGCTATACATATACCATATATTGTCTTGCATATATTTCGTGCATGTACCTAATTTTGTCAGCCATTTCGGACATCACGTTGCACTGTAATATGAGGAAACGGTACTAATTATGTGAAACTATTGGTAAACCGTAAACATTTGTCAGAAGGCAATAGGATAAAGACTTCCGGCTCTTCGGGCGAATATTTCAATGTCCGTATGTGCCAAACCGTTGGTTTGTGACACACCTTTACGCGTCTCTCGTTCGCTGCGCTCGCACGAAAGATATAGCCTAACCTAAAACCAATCCATCTTCCGTTCATTATTCGATATGGTGGCGACATATTTCAAATTTGCGAACGTGTCGGATCGGTTGTGAGGTTGGACTAGATTTTTTCGAGCGAGCGGAGCGAGCGAGCAACGATCACAATTTCCAACCTATACATACACCTTATATTGCCTTGCCTATATGTCGTGTTATTACCTAATTTTGTCTGCCATTTCGGACATCACATTGCACTGTACTATGAGGAAACGGTACTAATTATGTGAAACTGTTGGTAAACCGTAGACATTTGTCAGAAGGCAATAGGATAAAGACTTTCGGCTCCTCGGGCCGGTGCGAATATTTCAATGTCCGTATGTGACAAACCGTTGGTTTGTGACACACCTTTACGCGTCTCTCGCTCGCTGCGCTCGCAGGAAAGCTATAGCCTAACCTAAAACCAATCCATCTTGCGTTCATTATTCGATATGATGGCGACATATTTCAAATTTGCGAACGTGTGGGATCGGTTGTGAGGTTGGACTAGATTTTTACGAGCGAGAGGAGCGAGCGAGCAACGGTCACAATTTCCAAGCTATACATATACCATATATTGTCTTGCATATATTTCGTGCATGTACCTAATTTTGTCAGCCATTTCGGACATCACGTTGCACTGTAATATGAGGAAACGGTACTAATTATGTGAAACTATTGGTAAACCGTAAACATTTGTCAGAAGGCAATAGGATAAAGACTTCCGGCTCCTCGGGCGAATATTTCAATGTCCGTATGTGCCAAACCGTTGGTTTGTGACACACCTTTACGCGTCTCTCGCTCGCAGCGCTCGCAGGAAAGCTATAGCCTTACCTAAAACCAATCCATCTTCCGTTCATTATTCGATATGTTGGCGACATATTTCAAATTTGCGAACGTGTCGGATCGGTTGTGAGGTTGGACTAGATTTTTTCGAGCGAGCGGAGCGAGCGAGCAACGATCACAATTTCCAACCTATACATACACCTTATATTGCCTTGCATATATGTCGTGTTATTACCTAATTTTGTCAGCCATTTCGGACATCACATTGCATTGTACTATGTGGAAATATTACTATTTATGTGAAACTATTCATAAACTGAAAACATGTGTCGGTAGGCAATAGGATAAATACTTCCGGCTCCTCGGGCTGGTGCGAATATTTCAATGTCCGTATGTGCCAAACCGTTGGTTTATGACACACCTATACGCGTCACTCGCTCGCTGCGCTCGCTCGAAAACTATAGCCTAACCTAAAACCAATCCATCTTGCGTTCATTATTCGATATGATGGCGACATATTTCAAATTTGCGAACGTGTCGGATCGGTTGTGGGGTTGGACTAGATTTTTACGAGCGAGCGGAGCGAGCGAGCAACGGTCACAATTTCCAAGCTATACATATACCTTATATTGCCTTGCTTATATTTCGTGCTAGTACCTAATTTTGTCAGCCATTTCGGACATCACATTGCACTGTACTATGTGGAAATAGTACTATATATGTGAAACTATTCATAAACTGTAAACATGTATCGGTAGGCAATAGGATAAATACTTCCGGCTCCTCGGGCTGGTGCGAATATTTCAATGTCCGTATGTGCCAAACCGTTGGTTTATGACACACCTATACGCGTCACTCGCTCGCTGCGCTCGCTCGAAAACTATAGCCTAACCTAAAACCAATCCATCTTGCGTTCATTATTCGATATGATGGCGACATATTTCAAATTTGCGAACGTGTCGGATCGGTTGTGGGGTTGGACTAGATTTTTACGAGCGAGCGGAGCGAGCGAGCAACGGTCACAATTTCCAAGCTATACATACACCTTATATTGTCTTGCATATATTTCGTGCTTGTACCTAATTTTTGTCAGCCATTTCGGACATCACGTTGCACTGTACTATGAGGAAACGGTACTAATTATGTGAAAATATTGGTAAACCGTAAACATTTGTCAGAAGGCAATAGGATAAAGACTTCCGGCTCCTCGGGCTGGTGCGAATATATCAATGTCCGTATGTGCCAAACCGATGGTTTGTGACACACCTTTACGCGTCTCTAGTTCGCTGCGCTCGCACGAAAGCTATAGCCTAACCTAAAACCAATCCATCTTCCGTTCATTATTCGATATGGTGGCGACATGTTTCGAATTTGCGAACGTGTGGGATCGGTTGTGAGGTTGGACCAGATTTTTTCGAGCGAGCGGAGCGAGCGAGCAACGATCACAATTTCCAACCTATACATACACCTTATATTGTCTTGCATATATTTCGTGCTTGTACCTAATTTTGTCAGCCATTTCGGACATCACGTTGCACTGTACTATGAGGAAAAGGTACTAATTATGTGAAACTATTGGTAAACCGTAAACATTTGTCAGAAGGCAATAGGATAAAGACTTCCGACCCCTCGGGCTGGTGCGAATATTTCAATATCCGTATGTGCCAAACCGATGGTTTGTGACACACCTTTACGCGTCTCTCATTCGCTGCGCTCGCACGAAAGCTATAGCCTAACCTAAAACCAATCCATCTTGCGTTCATTATTCGATATGATGGCGACATATTTCAAATTTGCGAACGTGTCGGATCGGTTGTGAGGTTGGACTAGATTTTTTCGAGCAAGCGGAGCGAGCGAGCAACGATCACAATTTCCAACCTATACATACACCTTATATTGCCTTGCATATATGTCGTGTTATTACCTAATTTTGTCTGCCATTTCGGACATCACGTTGCACTGTACTATGAGGAAACGGTACTAATTATGTGAAACTATTGGTAAACCGTAAACATTTGTCAGAAGGCAATAGGATAAAGACTTCCGGCTCCTCGGGCTGGTGCGAATATATCAATGTCCGTATGTGCCAAACCGATGGTGTGTGACACACCTTTACGCGTCTCTCGTTCGCTGCGCTCGCACGAAAGCTATAGCCTAACCTAAAACCAATCCATCTTCCGTTCATTATTCGATATGGTGGCGACATGTTTCGAATTTGCGAACGTGTGGGATCGGTTGTGAGGTTGGACCAGATTTTTACGAGCGAGCGGAGCGAGCGTGCAACGGTCAAAATTTCCAAGCTATACATATACCTTATATTGCCTTGCTTATATTTCGTGCTAGTACCTAATTTTGTCAGCCATTTCGGACATCACATTGCACTGTACTATGTGGAAATAGTACTATATATGTGAAACTATTCATAAACTGTAAACATGTATCGGTAGGCAATAGGATAAATACTTCCGGCTCCTCGGGCTGGTGCGAATATTTCAATGTCCGTATGTGCCAAACCGTTGGTTTATGACACACCTATACGCGTCACTCGCTCGCTGCGCTCGCTCGAAAACTATAGCCTAACCTAAAACCAATCCATCTTGCGTTCATTATTCGATATGATGGCGACATATTTCAAATTTGCGAACGTGTCGGATCGGTTGTGGGGTTGGACTAGATTTTTACGAGCGAGCGGAGCGAGCGAGCAACGGTCACAATTTCCAAGCTATACATATACCATATATTGTCTTGCATATATTTCGTGCTTGTACCTAATTTTGTCAGCCATTTCGGACATCACGTTGCACTGTACTATGAGGAAACGGTACTAATTATGTGAAACTATTGGTAAACCGTAAACATTTGTCAGAAGGCAATAGGATAAAGACTTCCGGCTCCTCGGGCTGGTGCGAATATTTCAATGTCCGTATGTGCCAAACCGTTGGTTTGTGACACACCTTTACGCGTCTCTCGTTCGCTGCGCTCGCACGAAAGCTATGGCATAACCTAAAACCAATCCATCTTCCGTTCATTATTCGATATGGCGGCGACATATTTCGAATTTGCGAACGTGTGGGATCGGTTGTGAGGTTGGACTAGATTTTTACGAGCGAGCGGAGCGAGCGAGCAACGGTCACAATTTCTAAGCTATACATATACCTTATATTGCCTTCCATATATTTCGTGTTATTACCTAATTTTGTCAGCCATTTCGGACATCACATTGCACTGTACTATGAGGAAATAGTACTATTTATGTGAAACTATTCATAAACTGTAAACATTTGTCAGTAGTCAATAGGATAAAGACATCCGGCTCCTCGGGCTGGTGCGAATATTTCAATGTCCGTATGAGCCAAACCGTTGGTTTATGACACACCTATACGCGTCCCACGCTCGCTGCGCTCGCTCGAAAACTATAGCCTAACCTAAAACCAATCCATCTTGCGTTCATTATTCGATATGATGGCGACATATTTCAAATTTGCGAACGTGTCGGATCGGTTGTGAGGTTGGACTAGATTTTTTCGAGCAAGCGGAGCGAGCGAGCAACGATCACAATTTCCAACCTATACATACACCTTATATTGCCTTGCATATATGTCGTGTTATTACCTAATTTTGTCTGCCATTTCGGACATCACGTTGCACTGTACTATGAGGAAACAGTACTAATTATGTGAAACTATTGGTAAACCGTAAACATTTGTCAGAAAGCAATAGGATAAAGACTTCCGGCTCCTCGGGCTGGTGCGAATATATCAATGTCCGTATGTGCCAAACCGATGGTTTGTGACACACCTTTACGCGTCTCTCGTTCGCTGCGCTCGCACGAAAGCTATAGCCTAACCTAAAACCAATCCATCTTCCGTTCATTATTCGACATGGTGGCGACATATCTCGAATTTGCGAACGTGTGGGATCGGTTGTGAGGTTGGACTAGATTTTTACGAGCGAGCGGAGCGAGCGAGCAACGGTCACAATTTCCAAGCTATACATATACCTTATATTGCCTTCCGTATATTTCGTGTTATTACCTAATTTTGTCAGCCATTTCGGACATCACATTGCACTGTACTATGAGGAAATAGTACTATTTATGTGAAACTATTCATAAACTGTAAACATTTGTCAGTAGTCAATAGGATAAAGACATCCGGCTCCTCGGGCTGGTGCGAATATTTCAATGTCCGTATGAGCCAAACCGTTGGTTTATGACACACCTATACGCGACCCACGCTCGCTGCGCTCGCTCGAAAACTATAGCCTAACCTAAAACCAATCCATCTTGCGTTCATTATTCGATATGATGGCGACATATTTCAAATTTGCGAACGTGTCGGATCGGTTGTGAGGTTGGACTAGATTTTTTCGAGCAAGCGGAGCGAGCGAGCGACGATCACAATTTCCAACCTATACATACACCTTATATTGCCTTGCATATATGTCGTGTTATTACCTAATTTTGTCTGCCATTTCGGACATCACGTTGCACTGTACTATGAGGAAACGGTACTAATTATGTGAAACTATTGGTAAACCGTAAACATTTGTCAGAAGGCAATAGGATAAAGACTTCCGGCTCCTCGGCTGGTGCGAATATATCAATGTCCGTATGTGCCAAACCGATGGTTTGTGACACACCTTTACGCGTCTCTCGTTCGCTGCGCTCGCACGAAAGCTATAGCCTAACCTAAAACCAATCCATCTTTCGTTCATTATTCGATATGGTGGCGACATGTTTCGAATTTGCGAACGTGTGGGATCGGTTGTGAGGTTAGACCAGATTTTTACGAGCGAGCGGAGCGAGCGTGCAACGGTCAAAATTTCCAAGCTATACATATACCTTATATTGCCTTGCTTATATTTCGTGCTAGTACCTAATTTTGTCAGCCATTTCGTACATCACATTGCACTGTACTATGTGGAAATAGTACTATATATGTGAAACTATTCATAAACTGTAAACATGTATCGGTAGGCAATAGGATAAATACTTCCGGCTCCTCGGGCTGGTGCGAATATTTCAATGTCCGTATGTGCCAAACCGTTGGTTTATGACACACCTATACGCGTCACTCGCTCGCTGCGCTCGCTCGAAAACTATAGCCTAACCTAAAACCAATCCATCTTGCGTTCATTATTCGATATGATGGCGACATATTTCAAATTTGCGAACGTGTCGGATCGGTTGTGGGGTTGGACTAGATTTTTACGAGCGAGCGGAGCGAGCGAGCAACGGTCACAATTTCCAAGCTATACATACACCTTATATTGTCTTGCCTATATTTCGTGCTTGTACCTAATTTTGTCAGCCATTTCGGACATAACGTTGCACTGTACTATGAGGAAACAGTACTAATAATGTGAAAATATTGGTAAACCGTAAACATTTGTCAGAAGGCAATAGGATAAAGACTTCCGGCTCCTCGGGCTGGTGCGAATATATCAATGTCCGTATGTGCCAAACCGATGGTTTGTGACACACCTTTACGCGTCTCTAGTTCGCTGCGCTCGCACGAAAGCTATAGCCTAACCTAAAACCAATCCATCTTCCGTTCATTATTTGATATGGTGGCGACATGTTTCGAATTTGCGAACGTGTGGGATCGGTTGTGAGGTTGGACCAGATTTTTTCGAGCGAGCGGAGCGAGCGAGCAACGATCACAACTTCCAACCTATACATACACCTTATATTGTCTTGCATATATTTCGTGCTTGTACCTAATTTTGTCAGCCATTTCGGACATCACATTGCACTGTACTATGAGGAAATAGTACTATTTATGTGAAACTATTCATAAACTGTAAACATTTGTCAGTAGTCAATAGGATAAAGACAACCGGCTCCTCGGGCTGGTGCGAATATTTCAATGTCCGTATGAGCCAAACCGTTGGTTTATGACACACCTATACGCGACCCACGCTCGCTGCGCTCGCTCGAAAGCTATAGCCTAACCTAAAACCAATCCATCTTGCGTTCATTATTCGATATGATGGCGACATATTTCAAATTTGCGAACGTGTCGGATCGGTTGTGAGGTTGGACTAGATTTTTTCGAGCAAGCGGAGCGAGCGAGCAACGATCACAATTTCCAACCTATACATATACCATATATTGTCTTGCATATATTTCGTGCTTGTACCTAATTTTGTCAGCCATTTCGGACATCACGCTGCACTGTACTATGAGGAAACGGTACTAATTATGTGAAACTATTGGTAAACCGTAAACATTTGTCAGGAGGCAATAGGATAAAGACTTCCGGCTCCTCGGGCTGGTGCGAATATATCAATGTCCGTATGTGCCAAACCGATGGTTTGTGACACACCTTTACGCGTCTCTCGTTCGCTGCGCTCGCACGAAAGCTATAGCCTAACCTAAAACCAATCCATCTTCCGTTCATTATTCGATATGGTGGCGACATGTTTCGAATTTGCGAACGTGTGGGATCGGTTGTGAGGTTGGACCAGATTTTTACGAGCGAGCGGAGCGAGCGTGCAACGGTCAAAATTTCCAAGCTATACATATACCTTATATTGCCTTGCTTATATTTCGTGCTAGTACCTAATTTTGTCAGCCATTTCGGACATCACATTGCACTGTACTATGTGGAAATAGTACTATATATGTGAAACTATTCATAAACTGTAAACATGTATCGGTAGGCAATAGGATAAATACTTCCGGCTCCTCGGGCTGGTGCGAATATTTCAATGTCCGTATGTGCCAAACCGTTGGTTTATGACACACCTATACGCGTCACTCGCTCGCTGCGCTCGCTCGAAAACTATAGCCTAACCTAAAACCAATCCATCTTGCGTTCATTATTCGATATGATGGCGACATATTTCAAATTTGCGAACGTGTCGGATCGGTTGTGGGGTTGGACTAGATTTTTACGAGCGAGCGGAGCGAGCGAGCAACGGTCACAATTTCCAAGCTATACATACACCTTATATTGTCTTGCATATATTTCGTGCTTGTACCTAATTTTGTCAGCCATTTCGGACATCACGTTGCACTGTACTATGAGGAAACGGTACTAATTATGTGAAAATATTGGTAACCCGTAAACATTTGTCAGAAGGCAATAGGATAAAGACTTCCTGCTCCTCGGGCTGGTGCGAATATATCAATGTCCGTATGTGCCAAACCGATGGTTTGTGACACACCTTTACGCGTCTCTCGTTCGCTGCGCTCGCACGAAAGCTATAGCCTAACCTAAAACCAATCCATCTTCCGTTCATTATTCGATATGGTGGCGACATGTTTCGAATTTGCGAACGTGTGGGATCGGTTGTGAGGTTGGACCAGATTTTTACGAGCGAGCGGAGCGAGCGTGCAACGGTCAAAATTTCCAAGCTATACATATACCTTATATTGCCTTGCTTATATTTCGTGCTAGTACCTAATTTTGTCAGCCATTTCGGACATCACATTGCACTGTACTATGTGGAAATAGTACTATATATGTGAAACTATTCATAAACTGTAAACATGTATCGGTAGGCAATAGGATAAATACTTCCGGCTCCTCGGGCTGGTGCGAATATTTCAATGTCCGTATGTGCCAAACCGTTGGTTTATGACACACCTATACGCGTCACTCGCTCGCTGCGCTCGCTCGAAAACTATAGCCTAACCTAAAACCAATCCATCTTGCGTTCATTATTCGATATGATGCCGACATATTTCAAATTTGCGAACGTGTCGGATCGGTTGTGAGGTTGGACTAGATTTTTACGAGCGAGCGGAGCGAGCGAGCAACGGTCACAATTTCCAAGCTATACATACACCTTATATTGTCTTGCATATATTTCGTGCTTGTACCTAATTTTGTCAGCCATTTCGGACATCACGTTGCACTGTACTATGAGGAAACGGTACTAATTATGTGAAAATATTGGTAACCCGTAAACATTTGTCAGAAGGCAATAGGATAAAGACTTCCGGCTCCTCGGGCTGGTGCGAATATATCAATGTCCGTATGTGCCAAACCGATGGTTTGTGACACACCTTTACGCGTCTCTAGTTCGCTGCGCTCGCACGAAAGCTATAGCCTAACCTAAAACCAATCCATCTTCCGTTCATTATTCGATATTGTGGCGACATGTTTCGAATTTGCGAACGTGTGGGATCGGTTGTGAGGTTGGACCAGATTTTTTCGAGCGAGCGGAGCGAGCGTGCAACGATCACAATTTCCAACCTATACATACACCTTACATTGTCTTGCATATATTTCGTGCTTGGACCTAATTTTGTCAGCCATTTCGGACATCACGTTGCACTGTACTATGAGGAAAAGGTACTAATTATGTGAAACTATTGGTAAACCGTAAACATTTGTCAGAAGGCAATAGGATAAAGACTTCCGGCCCCTCGGGCTGGTGCGAATATTTCAATATCCGTATGTGCCAAACCGATGGTTTGTGACACACCTTTACGCGTCTCTCGTTCGCTGCGCTCGCACGAAAGCTATAGCCTAACCTAAAACCAATCCATCTTGCGTTCATTATTCGATATGATGGCGACATATTTCAAATTTGCGAACGTGTCGGATCGGTTGTGGGGTTGGACTAGATTTTTACGAGCGAGCGGAGCGAGCGAGCAACGGTCACAATTTCCAAGCTATACATATACCTTATATTGCCTTCCATATATTTCGTGTTATTACCTAATTTTGTCAGCCATTTCGGACATCACATTGCACTGTACTATGAGGAAATAGTACTATTTATGTGAAACTATTCATAAACTGTAAACATTTGTCAGTAGTCAATAGGATAAAGACATCCGGCTCCTCGGGCTGGTGCGAATATTTCAATGTCCGTATGAGCCAAACCGTTGGTTTATGACACACCTATACGCGTCCCACGCTCGCTGCGCGCGCTCGAAAACTATAGCCTAACCTAAAACCAATCCATCTTGCGTTCATTATTCGATATGATGGCGACATATTTCAAATTTGCGAACGTGTCGGATCGGTTGTGAGGTTGGACTAGATTTTTTCGAGCAAGCGGAGCGAGCGAGCAACGATCACAATTTCCAACCTATACATACACCTTATATTCCCTTGCATATATGTCGTGTTATTACATAATTTTGTCTGCCATTTCGGACATCACGTTGCACTGTACTATGAGGAAACGGTACTAATTATGTGAAACTATTGGTAAACCGTAAACATTTGTCAGAAGGCAATAGGATAAAGACTTCCGGCCCCTCGGGCTGGTGCGAATATGTCAATATCCGTATGTGCCAAACCGATGGTTTGTGACACACCTTTACGCGTCTCTCGTTCGCTGCGCTCGCACGAAAGCTATAGCCTAACCTAAAACCAATCCATCTTGCGTTCATTATTCGATATGATGGCGACATATTTCAAATTTGCGAACGTGTCGGATCGGTTGTGGGGTTGGACTAGATTTTTACGAGCGAGCGGAGCGAGCGAGCAACGGTCACAATTTCCAAGCTATACATATACCTTATATTGCCTTCCATATATTTCGTGTTATTACCTAATTTTGTCAGCCATTTCGGACATCACATTGCACTGTACTATGAGGAAACGGTACTAATTATGTGAAACTATTGGTAAACCGTAAACATTTGTCAGAAGGCAATAGGATAAAGACTTCCGGCTCCTCGGGCTGGTGCGAATATATCAATGTCCGTATGTGCCAAACCGATGGTTTGTGACACACCTTTACGCGTCTCTCGTTCGCTGCGCTCGCACGAAAGCTATAGCCTAACCTAAAACCAATCCATCTTCCGTTCATTATTCGATATGGTGGCGACATGTTTCGAATTTGCGAACGTGTGGGATCGGTTGTGAGGTTGGACCAGATTTTTACGAGCGAGCGGAGCGAGCGTGCAACGGTCAAAATTTCCAAGCTATACATATACCTTATATTGCCTTGCTTATATTTCGTGCTAGTACCTAATTTTGTCAGCCATTTCGGACATCACATTGCACTGTACTATGTGGAAATAGTACTATATATGTGAAACTATTCATAAACTGTAAACATTTATCGGTAGGCAATAGGATAAATACTTCCGGCTGCTCGGGCTGGTGCGAATATTTCAATGTCCGTATGTGCCAAACCGTTGGTTTATGACACACCTATACGCGTCACTCGCTCGCTGCGCTCGCTCGAAAACTATAGCCTAACCTAAAACCAATCCATCTTGCGTTCATTATTGGATATGATGGCGACATATTTCAAATTTGCGAACGTGTCGGATCGGTTGTGAGGTTGGACTAGATTTTTACGAGCGAGCGGAGCGAGCGAGCAACGGTCACAATTTCCAAGCTATACATACACCTTATATTGTCTTGCATATATTTCGTGCTTGTACCTAATTTTGTCAGCCATTTCGGACATCACGTTGGACTGTACTATGAGGAAACGGTACTAATTATGTGAAACTATTGGTAAACCGTAAACATTTGTCAGAAGGCAATAGGATAAAGACTTCCGGCTCCTCGGGCTGGTGCGAATATTTCAATGTCCGTATGTGCCAAACCGTTGGTATGTGACACACCTTTACGCGTCTCTCGTTCGCTGCGCTCGCACGAAAGCTATGGCCTAACCTAAAACCAATCCATCTTCCGTTCATTATTCGATATGGTGGCGACATATTTCGAATTTGCGAACGTGTGGCATCGGTTGTGAGGTTGGACTAGATTTTTACGAGCGAGCGGAGCGAGCGAGCAACGGTCACAATTTCCAAGCTATACATATACCTTATATTGCCTTCCATATATTTCGTGTTATTACCTAATTTTGTCAGCCATTTCGGACATCACATTGTACTGTACTATGAGGAAATAGTACTATTTATGTGAAACTATTCATAAACTGTAAACATTTGTCAGTAGTCAATAGGATAAAGACATCCGGCTCCTCGGGCTGGTGCGAATATTTCAATGTCCGTATGAGCCAAACCGTTGGTTTATGACACACCTATACGCGTCCCACGCTCGCTGCGCTCGCTCGAAAACTATAGCCTAACATAAAACCAATCCATCTTGCGTTCATTATTCGATATGATGGCGACATATTTCAAATTTGCGAACGTGTCGGATCGGTTGTGAGGTTGGACTAGATTTTTTCGAGCAAGCGGAGCGAGCGAGCAACGATCACAATTTCCAACCTATACATACACCTTATATTCCCTTGCATATATGTCGTGTTATTACCTAATTTTGTCTGCCATTTCGGACATCACGTTGCACTGTACTATGAGGAAACGGTACTAATTATGTGAAACAATTGGTAAACCGTAAACATTTGTCAGAAGGCAATAGGATAAAGACTTCCGGCTCCTCGGGCTGGTGCGAATATATCAATGTCCGTATGTGCCAAACCGATGGTTTGTGACACACCTTTACGCGTCTCTCGTTCGCTGCGCTCGCACGAAAGCTATAGCCTAACCTAAAACCAATCCATCTTCCGTTCATTATTCGATATGGTGGCGACATGTTTCGAATTTGCGAACGTGTGGGATCGGTTGTGAGGTTGGACCAGATTTTTACGAGCGAGCGGAGCGAGCGTGCAACGGTCAAAATTTCCAAGCTATACATATACCTTATATTGCCTTGCTTATATTTCGTGCTAGTACCTAATTTTGTCAGCCATTTCGGACATCACATTGCACTGTACTATGTGGAAACGGTACTAATTATGTGAAACTATTGGTAAACCGTAAACATTTGTCAGAAGGCAATAGGATAAAGACTTCCGGCTCCTCGGGCTGGTGCGAATATTTCAATGTCCGTATGTGCCAAACCGTTGGTTTATGACACACCTATACGCGTCCCACGCTCGCTGCGCTCGCTCGAAAACTATGGCCTAACCTAAAACCAACCCATCTTGCGTTCATTATTCGATATGATGGCGACATATTTCAAATTTGCGAACGTGTCGGATCGGTTGTGAGGTTGGACTAGATTTTTTCGAGCAAGCGGAGCGAGCGAGCAACGATCACAATTTCCAACCTATACATACACCTTATATTCCCTTGCATATATGTCGTGTTATTACCTAATTTTGTCTGCCATTTCGGACATCACGTTGCACTGTACTATGAGGAAACGGTACTAATTATGTGAAACTATTGGTAAACCGTAAACATTTGTCAGAAGGCAATAGGATAAAGACTTCCGGCTCCTCGGGCTGGTGCGAATATATCAATGTCCGTATGTGCCAAACCGATGGTTTGTGACACACCTTTACGCGTCTCTCGTTCGCTGCGCTCGCACGAAAGCTATAGCCTAACCTAAAACCAATCCATCTTCCGTTCATTATTCGATATGGTGGCGACATGTTTCGAATTTGCGAACGTGTGGGATCGGTTGTGAGGTTGGACCAGATTTTTACGAGCGAGCGGAGCGAGCGTGCAACGGTCAAAATTTCCAAGCTATACATATACCTTATATTGCCTTGCTTATATTTCGTGCTAGTACCTAATTTTGTCAGCCATTTCGGACATCACATTGCACTGTACTATGTGGAAATAGTACTATATATGTGAAACTATTCATAAACTGTAAACATTTATCGGTAGGCAATAGGATAAATACTTCCGGCTCCTCGGGCTGGTGCGAATATTTCAATGTCCGTATGTGCCAAACCGTTGGTTTATGACACACCTATACGCGTCACTCGCTCGCTGCGCTCGCTCGAAAACTATAGCCTAACCTAAAACCAATCCATCTTGCGTTCATTATTGGATATGATGGCGACATATTTCAAATTTGCGAACGTGTCGGATCGGTTGTGGGGTTGGACTAGATTTTTACGAGCGAGCGGAGCGAGCGAGCAACGGTCACAATTTCCAAGCTATACATACACCTTATATTGTCTTGCATATATTTCGTGCTTGTACCTAATTTTGTCAGCCATTTCGGACATCACGTTGCACTGTACTATGAGGAAACGGTACTAATTATGTGAAAATATTGGTAAACCGTAAACATTTGTCAGAAGGCAATAGGATAAAGACTTCCGGCTCCTCGGGCTGGTGCGAATATATCAATGTCCGTATGTGCCAAACCGATGGTTTGTGACACACCTTTACGCGTCTCTAGTTCGCTGCGCTCGCACGAAAGCTATAGCCTAACCTAAAACCAATCCATCTTCCGTTCATTATTCGATATGGTGGCGACATGTTTCGAATTTGCGAACGTGTGGGATCGGTTGTGAGGTTGGACCAGATTTTTTCGAGCGAGCGGAGCGAGCGTGCAACGATCACAATTTCCAACCTATACATACACCTTATATTGTCTTGCATATATTTCGTGCTTGTACCTAATTTTGTCAGCCATTTCGGACATCACGTTGGACTGTACTATGAGGAAACGGTACTAATTATGTGAAACTATTGGTAAACCGTAAACATTTGTCAGAAGGCAATAGGATAAAGACTTCCGGCTCCTCGGGCTGGTGCGAATATTTCAATGTCCGTATGTGCCAAACCGTTGGTTTGTGACACACCTTTACGCGTCTCTCGTTCGCTGCGCTCGCACGAAAGCTATGGCCTAACCTAAAACCAATCCATCTTCCGTTCATTATTCGATATGGTGGCGACATATTTCGAATTTGCGAACGTGTGGCATCGGTTGTGAGGTTGGACTAGATTTTTACGAGCGAGCGGAGCGAGCGAGCAACGGTCACAATTTCCAAGCTATACATATACCTTATATTGCCTTCCATATATTTCGTGTTATTACCTAATTTTGTCAGCCATTTCGGACATCACATTGCACTGTACTATGAGGAAATAGTACTATTTATGTGAAACTATTCATAAACTGTAAACATTTGTCAGTAGTCAATAGGATAAAGACATCCGGCTCCTCGGGCTGGTGCGAATATTTCAATGTCCGTATGAGCCAAACCGTTGGTTTATGACACACCTATACGCGTCCCACGCTCGCTGCGCTCGCTCGAAAACTATAGCCTAACCTAAAACCAATCCATCTTGCGTTCATTATTCGATATGATGGCGACATATTTCAAATTTGCGAACGTGTCGGATCGGTTGTGAGGTTGGACTAGATTTTTTCGAGCAAGCGGAGCGAGCGAGCAACGATCACAATTTCCAACCTATACATACACCTTATATTCCCTTGCATATATGTCGTGTTATTACCTAATTTTGTCTGCCATTTCGGACATCACGTTGCACTGTACTATGAGGAAACGGTACTAATTATGTGAAACAATTGGTAAACCGTAAACATTTGTCAGAAGGCAATAGGATAAAGACTTCCGGCTCCTCGGGCTGGTGCGAATATATCAATGTCTGTATGTGCCTAACCGATGGTTTGTGACACACCTTTACGCGTCTCTCGTTCGCTGCGCTCGCACGAAAGCTATAGCCTAACCTAAAACCAATCCATCTTCCGTTCATTATTCGATATGGTGGCGACATGTTTCGAATTTGCGAACGTGTGGGATCGGTTGTGAGGTTGGACCAGATTTTTACGAGCGAGCGGAGCGAGCGTGCAACGGTCAAAATTTCCAAGCTATACATATACCTTATATTGCCTTGCTTATATTTCGTGCTAGTACCTAATTTTGTCAGCCATTTCGGACATCACATTGCACTGTACTATGTGGAAATAGTACTATATATGTGAAACTATTCATAAACTGTAAACATGTATCGGTAGGCAATAGGATAAATACTTCCGGCTCCTCGGGCTGGTGCGAATATTTCAATGTCCGTATGTGCCAAACCGTTGGTTTATGACACACCTATACGCGTCACTCGCTCGCTGCGCTCGCTCGAAAACTATAGCCTAACCTAAAACCAATCCATCTTGCGTTCATTATTCGATATGATGGCGACATATTTCAAATTTGCGAACGTGTCGGATCGGTTGTGGGGTTGGACTAGATTTTTACGAGCGAGCGGAGCGAGCGAGCAACGGTCACAATTTCCAAGCTATACATACACCTTATATTGTCTTGCATATATTTCGTGCTGGTACCTAATTTTGTCAGCCATTTCGGACATCACGTTGCACTGTACTATGAGGAAACGGTACTAATTATGTGAAAATATTGGTAAACCGTAAACATTTGTCAGAAGGCAATAGGATAAAGACTTCCGGCTCCTCGGGCTGGTGCGAATATATCAATGTCCGTATGTGCCAAACCGATGGTTTGTGACACACCTTTACGCGTCTCTAGTTCGCTGCGCTCGCACGAAAGCTATAGCCTAACCTAAAACCAATCCATCTTCCGTTCATTATTCGATATGGTGGCGACATGTTTCGAATTTGCGAACGTGTGGGATCGGTTGTGAGGTTGGACCAGATTTTTTCGAGCGAGCGGAGCGAGCGAGCAACGATCACAATTTCCAACCTATACATACACCTTATATTGTCTTGCATATATTTCGTGCTTGTACCTAATTTTGTCAGCCATTTCGGACATCACGTTGCACTGTACTATGAGGAAAAGGTACTAATTATGTGAAACTATTGGTAAACCGTAAACATTTGTCAGAAGGCAATAGGATAAAGACTTCCGGCCCCTCGGGCTGGTGCGAATATTTCAATATCCGTATGTGCCAAACCGATGGTTTGTGACACACCTTTACGCGTCTCTCGTTCGCTGCGCTCGCACGAAAGCTATAGCCTAACCTAAAACCAATCCATCTTGCGTTCATTATTCGATATGGTGGCGACATGTTTCGAATTTGCGAACGTGTGGGATCGGTTGTGAGGTTGGACCAGATTTTTACGAGCGAGCGGAGCGAGCGTGCAACGGTCAAAATTTCCAAGCTATACATATACCTTATATTGCCTTGCTTATATTTCGTGCTAGTACCTAATTTTGTCAGCCATTTCGGACATCACATTGCACTGTACTATGTGGAAATAGTACTATATATGTGAAACTATTCATAAACTGTAAACATGTATCGGTAGGCAATAGGATAAATACTTCCGGCTCCTCGGGCTGGTGCGAATTTTTCAATGTCCGTATGTGCCAAACCGTTGGTTTATGACACACCTATACGCGTCACTCGCTCGCTGCGCTCGCTCGAGAACTATAGCCTAACCTAAAACCAATCCATCTTGCGTTCATTATTCGATATGATGGCGACATATTTCAAATTTGCGAACGTGTCGGATCGGTTGTGGGGTTGGACTAGATTTTTACGAGCGAGCGGAGCGAGCGAGCAACGGTCACAATTTCCAAGCTATACATACACCTTATATTGTCTTGCATATATTTCGTGCTTGTACCTAATTTTGTCAGCCATTTCGGACATCACGTTGCACTGTACTATGAGGAAACGGTACTAATTATGTGAAAATATTGGTAAACCGTAAACATTTGTCAGAAGGCAATAGGATAAAGACTTCCGGCTCCTCGGGCTGGTGCGAATATATCAATGTCCGTATGAGCCAAACCGATGGTTTGTGACACACCTTTACGCGTCTCTAGTTCGCTGCGCTCGCACGAAAGCTATAGCCTAACCTAAAACCAATCCATCTTCCGTTCATTATTCGATATGGTGGCGACATGTTTCGAATTTGCGAACGTGTGGGATCGGTTGTGAGGATGGACCAGATTTTTTCGAGCGAGCGGAGCGAGCGAGCAACGATCACAATTTCCAACCTATACATACACCTTATATTGTCTTGCATATATTTCGTGCTTGTACCTAATTTTGTCAGCCATTTCGGACATCACGTTGGACTGTACTATGAGGAAAAGGTACTAATTATGTGAAACTATTGGTAAACCGTAAACATTTGTCAGAAGGCAATAGGATAAAGACTTCCGGCCCCTCGGGCTGGTGCGAATATTTCAATATCCGTATGTGCCAAACCGATGGTTTGTGACACACCTTTACGCGTCTCTCGTTCGCTGCGCTCGCACGAAAGCTATAGCCTAACCTAAAACCAATCCATCTTGCGTTCATTATTCGATATGATGGCGACATATTTCAAATTTGCGAACGTGTCGGATCGGTTGTGGGGTTGGACTAGATTTTTACGAGCGAGCGGAGCGAGCGAGCAACGGTCACAATTTCCAAGCTATACATATACCATATATTGTCTTGCATATATTTCGTGCTTGTACCTAATTTTGTCAGCCATTTCGGACATCACGTTGCACTGTACTATGAGGAAACGGTACTAATTATGTGAAACTATTGGTAAACCGTAAACATTTGTCAGAAGGCAATAGGATAAAGACTTCCGGCTCCTCGGGCTGGTGCGAATATTTCAATGTCCGTATGTGCCAAACCGTTGGTTTGTGACACACCTTTACGCGTCTCTCGTTCGCTGCGCTCGCACGAAAGCTATGGCCTAACCTAAAACCAATCCATCTTCCGTTCATTATTCGATATGGTGGCGACATATTTCGAATTTGCGAACGTGTGGGATCGGTTGTGAGGTTGGACTAGATTTTTACGAGCGAGCGGAGCGAGCGAGCAACGGTCACAATTTCCAAGCTATACATATACCTTATATTGCCTTCCATATATTTCGTGTTATTACCTAATTTTGTCAGCCATTTCGGACATCACATTGCACTGTACTATGAGGAAATAGTACTGTTTATGTGAAACTATTCATAAACTGTAAACATTTGTCAGTAGTCAATAGGATAAAGACATCCGGCTCCTCGGGCTGGTGCGAATATTTCAATGTCCGTATGAGCCAAACCGTTGGTTTATGACACACCTATACGCGTCCCACGCTCGCTGCGCTCGCTCGAAGACTATAGCCTAACCTAAAAACAATCCCTCTTGCGTTAGTCATTCGACATGGAGGCGACTTATTTCAAATTTGGGAACGTGTCGGATCGGATGTGAGGTTGGACTAGATTTTTACGAGCGAGCGGAGCGAGCGAGCAACGGTCACAATTTCCAAGCTATACATATACCATATATTGCCTTGCATAGTTTTCGTGCTAGTACCTAATTCTGTCAGTCATTTCGGACATCACATTGCACTGTACTATGTGGAAACGGTACTAATTATGTGAAACGGTTGGTAAACCGTAAACATTTGTCAGAAGGCAATAGGATAAAGACTTTCGGCTCCTTGGGCTGGTGCGAATATTTCAATGTCCGTATGTGCCAAACCGTTGGTTTGTGACACACCTTTACGCGTCTCTAGTTCGCTGCGCTCGCACGAAAGCTATAGCCTAACCTAAAACCAATCCATCTTCCGTTCATTATTCGATATGGTGGCGACATGTTTCGAATTTGCGAACGTGTGGGATCGGTTGTGAGGTTGGACCAGATTTTTTCGAGCGAGCGGAGCGAGCGAGCAACGATCACAATTTCCAACCTATACATACACCTTATATTGTCTTGCATATATTTCGTGCTTGTACCTAATTTTGTCAGCCATTTCGGACATCACGTTGCACTGTACTATGAGGAAACGGTACTAATTATGTGAAACTATTGGTAAACCGTAAACATTTGTCAGAAGGCAATAGGATAAAGACTTCCGGCTCCTCGGGCTGGTGCGAATATTTCAATGTCCGTATGTGCCAAACCGTTGGTTTGTGACACACCTTTACGCGTCTCTCGTTCGCTGCGCTCGCACGAAAGCTATGGCCTAACCTAAATCCAATCCATCTTCCGTTCATTATTCGATATGGTGGCGACATATTTCGAATTTGCGAACGTGTGGGATCGGTTGTGAGGTTGGACTAGATTTTTACGAGCGAGCGGAGCGAGCGATTAACGGTCACAATTCCCAAGCTATACATATACCTTATATTGCCTTCCATATATTTCGTGTTATTACCTAATTTTGTCAGCCATTTCGGACATCACATTGCACTGTACTATGAGGAAATAGTACTATTTATGTGAAACTATTCATAAACTGTAAACATTTGTCAGTAGTCAATAGGATAAAGACATCCGGCTCCTCGGGCTGGTGCGAATATTTCAATGTCCGTATGAGCCAAACCGTTGGTTTATGACACACCTATACGCGTTCCACGCTCGCTGCGCTCGCTCGAAAACTATAGCCTAACCTAAAACCAATCCATCTTGCGTTCATTATTCGATATGATGGCGACATATTTCAAATTTGCGAACGTGTCGGATCGGTTGTGGGGTTGGACTAGATTTTTACGAGCGAGCGGAGCGAGCGAGCAACGGTCACAATTTCCAAGCTATACATACACCTTATATTGTCTTGCATATATTTCGTGCTTGTACCTAATTTTGTCAGCCATTTCGGACATCACGTTGCACTGTACTATGAGGAAACGGTACTAATTATGTGAAAATATTGGTAAACCGTAAACATTTGTCAGAAGGCAATAGGATAAAGACTTCCGGCTCCTCGGGCTGGTGCGAATATATCAATGTCCGTATGTGCCAAACCGATGGTTTGTGACACACCTTTACGCGTCTCTAGTTCGCTGCGCTCGCACGAAAGCTATAGCCTAACCTAAAACCAATCCATCTTCCGTTCATTATTCGATATGGTGGCGACATGTTTCGAATTTGCGAACGTGTGGGTTCGGTTGTGGGGTTGGACTAGATTTTTTCGAGCAAGCGGAGCGAGCGAGCAACGGTCACAATTTCCAAGCTATACATATACCTTATATTGCCTTCCATATATTTCGTGTTATTACCTAATTTTGTCAGCCATTTCGGACATCACATTGCACTGTACTATGAGGAAATAGTACTGTTTATGTGAAACTATTCATAAACTGTAAACATTTGTCAGTAGTCAATAGGATAAAGACATCCGGCTCCTCGGGCTGGTGCGAATATTTCAATGTCCGTATGAGCCAAACCGTTGGTTTATGACACACCTATACGCGTCCCACGCTCGCTGCGCTCGCTCGAAGACTATAGCCTAACCTAAAACCAATCCATCTTGCGTTCATTATTCGATATGATGGCGACATATTTCAAATTTGCGAACGTGTCGGATCGGTTGTGAGGTTGGACTAGATTTTTTCGAGCAAGCGGAGCGAGCGAGCAACGATCACAATTTCCAACCTATACATACACCTTATATTGCCTTGCATATATGTCGTGTTATTACCTAATTTTGTCTGCCATTTCGGACATCACGTTGCACTGTACTATGAGGAAACGGTACTAATTATGTGAAACTATTGGTAAACCGTAAACATTTGTCAGAAGGCAATAGGATAAAGACTTCCGGCTCCTCGGGCTGGTGCGAATATATCAATGTCCGTATGTGCCAAACCGATGGTTTGTGACACACCTTTACGCGTCTCTCATTCGCTGCGCTCGCACGAAAGCTATAGCCTAACCTAAAACCAATCCATCTTCCGTTCATTATTCGATATGGTGGCGACATGTTTCGAATTTGCGAACGTGTGGGATCGGTTGTGAGGTTGGACCAGATTTTTACGAGCGAGCGGAGCGAGCGTGCAACGGTCAAAATTTCCAAGCTATACATATACCTTATATTGCCTTGCTTATATTTCGTGCTAGTACCTAATTTTGTCAGCCATTTCGGACATCACATTGCACTGTACTATGTGGAAATAGTACTATATATGTGAAACTATTCATAAACTGTAAACATGTATCGGTAGGCAATAGGATAAATACTTCCGGCTCCTCGGGCTGTTGCGAATATTTCAATGTCCGTATGTGCCAAACCGTTGGTTTATGACACACCTATACGCGTCACTCGCTCGCTGCGCTCGCTCGAAAACTATAGCCTAACCTAAAACCAATCCATCTTGCGTTCATTATTCGATATGATGGCGACATATTTCAAATTTGCGAACGTATCGGATCGGTTGTGGGGTTGGACTAGATTTTTACGAGCGAGCGGAGCGAGCGAGCAACGGTCACAATTTCCAAGCTATACATACACCTTATATTGTCTTGCATATATTTCGTGCTTGTACCTAATTTTGTCAGCCATTTCGGACATCACGTTGCACTGTGCTATGAGGAAACGGTACTAATTATGTGAAACTATTGGAAAACCGTAAACATTTGTCAGAAGGCAATAGGATAAATACTTCCGGCTCCTCGGGCTGGTGCGAATATTTCAATGTCCGTATGAGCCAAACCGTTGGTTTATGACACACCTATACGCGTCCCACGCTCGCTGCGCTCGCTCGAAGACTATAGCCTAACCTAAAACCAATCCATCTTGCGTTCATTATTCGATATGATGGCGACATATTTCAAATTTGCGAACGTGTCGGATCGGTTGTGAGGTTGGACTAGATTTTTTCGAGCAAGCGGAGCGAGCGAGCAACGATCACAATTTCCAACCTATACATACACCTTATATTGCCTTGCATATATGTCGTGTTATTACCTAATTTTGTCTGCCATTTCGGACATCACGTTGCACTGTACTATGAGGAAACGGTACTAATTATGTGAAACTATTGGTAAACCGTAAACATTTGTCAGAAGGCAATAGGATAAAGACTTCCGGCTCCTCGGGCTGGTGCGAATATATCAATGTCCGTATGTGCCAAACCGATGGTTTGTGACACACCTTTACGCGTCTCTCATTCGCTGCGCTCGCACGAAAGCTATAGCCTAACCTAAAACCAATCCATCTTCCGTTCATTATTCGATATGGTGGCGACATGTTTCGAATTTGCGAACGTGTGGGATCGGTTGTGAGGTTGGACCAGATTTTTACGAGCGAGCGGAGCGAGCGTGCAACGGTCAAAATTTCCAAGCTATACATATACCTTATATTGCCTTGCTTATATTTCGTGCTAGTACCTAATTTTGTCAGCCATTTCGGACATCACATTGCACTGTACTATGTGGAAATAGTACTATATATGTGAAACTATTCATAAACTGTAAACATGTATCGGTAGGCAATAGGATAAATACTTCCGGCTCCTCGGGCTGTTGCGAATATTTCAATGTCCGTATGTGCCAAACCGTTGGTTTATGACACACCTATACGCGTCACTCGCTCGCTGCGCTCGCTCGAAAACTATAGCCTAACCTAAAACCAATCCATCTTGCGTTCATTATTCGATATGATGGCGACATATTTCAAATTTGCGAACGTATCGGATCGGTTGTGGGGTTGGACTAGATTTTTACGAGCGAGCGGAGCGAGCGAGCAACGGTCACAATTTCCAAGCTATACATACACCTTATATTGTCTTGCATATATTTCGTGCTTGTACCTAATTTTGTCAGCCATTTCGGACATCACGTTGCACTGTGCTATGAGGAAACGGTACTAATTATGTGAAAATATTGGTAAACCGTAAACATTTGTCAGAAGGCAATGGGATAAAGACTTCCGGCTCCTCGGGCTGGTGCGAATATATCAATGTCCGTATGTGCCAAACCGATGGTTTGTGACACACCTTTACGCGTCTCTAGTTCGCTGCGCTCGCACGAAAGCTATAGCCTAACCTAAAACCAATCCATCTTCCGTTCATTATTCGATATGGTGGCGACATGTTTCGAATTTGCGAACGTGTGGGATCGGTTGTGAGGTTGGACTAGATTTTTGCGAGCGAGCGGAGCGAGCGAGCAACGGTCACAATTTCCAAGCTATACATATACCATATATTGCCTGGCATATATTTCGTGTTATTACCTAATTTTGTCAGCCATTTCGGACATCACATTGCACTGCACTATGTGGAAGTAGTACTATTTATGTGATACTATTCATAAACTGTAAACATGTGTCGGTAGGCAATAGGATAAATACTTCCGGCTCCTCGGGCTGGTGCGAATATTTCAATGTCCGTATGTGCCAAACCGATGGATTGTGACACACCTCTCCGCGTCCCTCGCTCGCCGTGCTCGCTCGAAAGCTATAGCCTAACCTAAAAACAATCCCTCTTGCGTTAGTCATTCGACATGGAGGCGACTTATCTCAAATTTGGGAACGTGTCGGATCGGATGTGAGGTTGGACTAGATTTTTACGAGCGAGCGGAGCGAGCGAGCAACGGTCACAATTTCCAAGCTATACATATACCATATATTGCCTTGCATAGTTTTCGTGCTAGTACCTAATTCTGTCAGTCATTTCGGACATCACATTGCACTGTACTATGTGGAAACGGTACTAATTATGTGAAACGGTTGGTAAACCGTAAACATTTGTCAGAAGGCAATAGGATAAAGACTTTCGGCTCCTTGGGCTGGTGCGAATATTTCAATATCCGTATGTGCCAAACCGATGGTTTGTGACACACCTTTACGCGTCTCTCGTTCGCTGCGCTCGCACGAAAGCTATAGCCTAACCTAAAACCAATCCATCTTGCGTTCATTATTCGATATGATGGCGACATATTTCAAATTTGCGAACGTGTCGGATCGGTTGTGGGGTTGGACTAGATTTTTACGAGCGAGCGGAGCGAGCGAGCAACGGTCACAATTTCCAAGCTATACATATACCATATATTGTCTTGCATATATTTCGTGCTTGTACCTAATTTTGTCAGCCATTTCGGACATCACGTTGCACTGTACTATGAGGAAACGGTACTAATTATGTGAAACTATTGGTAAACCGTAAACATTTGTCAGAAGGCAATAGGATAAAGACTTCCGGCTCCTCGGGCTGGTGCGAATATTTCAATGTCCGTATGTGCCAAACCGTTGGTTTGTGACACACCTTTACGCGTCTCTCGTTCGCTGCGCTCGCACGAAAGCTATGGCCTAACCTAAATCCAATCCATCTTCCGTTCATTATTCGATATGGTGGCGACATATTTCGAATTTGCGAACGTGTGGGATCGGTTGTGAGGTTGGACTAGATTTTTACGAGCGAGCGGAGCGAGCGAGCAACGGTCACAATTCCCAAGCTATACATATACCTTATATTGCCTTCCATATATTTCGTGTTATTACCTAATTTTGTCAGCCATTTCGGACATCACATTGCACTGTACTATGAGGAAATAGTACTATTTATGTGAAACTATTCATAAACTGTAAACATTTGTCAGTAGTCAATAGGATAAAGACATCCGGCTCCTCGGGCTGGTGCGAATATTTCAATGTCCGTATGAGCCAAACCGTTGGTTTATGACACACCTATACGCGTTCCACGCTCGCTGCGCTCGCTCGAAAACTATAGCCTAACCTAAAACCAATCCATCTTGCGTTCATTATTCGATATGATGGCGACATATTTCAAATTTGCGAACGTGTCGGATCGGTTGTGGGGTTGGACTAGATTTTTACGAGCGAGCGGAGCGAGCGAGCAACGGTCACAATTTCCAAGCTATACATACACCTTATATTGTCTTGCATATATTTCGTGCTTGTACCTAATTTTGTCAGCCATTTCGGACATCACGTTGCACTGTACTATGAGGAAACGGTACTAATTATGTGAAAATATTGGTAAACCGTAAACATTTGTCAGAAGGCAATAGGATAAAGACTTCCGGCTCCTCGGGCTGGTGCGAATATATCAATGTCCGTATGTGCCAAACCGATGGTTTGTGACACACCTTTACGCGTCTCTAGTTCGCTGCGCTCGCACGAAAGCTATAGCCTAACCTAAAACCAATCCATCTTCCGTTCATTATTCGATATGGTGGCGACATGTTTCGAATTTGCGAACGTGTGGGTTTGGTTGTGGGGTTGGACTAGATTTTTACGAGCGAGCGGAGCGAGCGAGCAACGGTCACAATTTCCAAGCTATACATATACCATATATTGTCTTGCATATATTTCGTGCTTGTACCTAATTTTGTCAGCCATTTCGGACATCACGTTGCACTGTACTATGAGGAAACGGTACTAATTATGTGAAACTATTGGAAAACCGTAAACATTTGTCAGAAGGCAATAGGATAAAGACTTCCGGCTCCTCGGGCTGGTGCGAATATTTCAATGTCCGTATGTGCCAAACCGTTGGTTTGTGACACACCTTTACGCGTCTCTCGTTCGCTGCGCTCGCACGAAAGCTATGGCCTAACCTAAAACCAATCCATCTTCCGTTCATTATTCGATATGGTGGCGACATATTTCGAATTTGCGAACGTGTGGGATCGGTTGTGAGGTTGGACTAGATTTTTACGAGCGAGCGGAGCGAGCGAGCAACGGTCACAATTTCCAAGCTATACATATACCTTATATTGCCTTCCATATATTTCGTGTTATTACCTAATTTTGTCAGCCATTTCGGACATCACATTGCACTGTACTATGAGGAAATAGTACTGTTTATGTGAAACTATTCATAAACTGTAAACATTTGTCAGTAGTCAATAGGATAAAGACATCCGGCTCCTCGGGCTGGTGCGAATATTTCAATGTCCGTATGAGCCAAACCGTTGGTTTATGACACACCTATACGCGTCCCACGCTCGCTGCGCTCGCTCGAAGACTATAGCCTAACCTAAAACCAATCCATCTTGCGTTCATTATTCGATATGATGGCGACATATTTCAAATTTGCGAACGTGTCGGATCGGTTGTGAGGTTGGACTAGATTTTTTCGAGCAAGCGGAGCGAGCGAGCAACGATCACAATTTCCAACCTATACATACACCTTATATTGCCTTGCATATATGTCGTGTTATTACCAAATTTTGTCTGCCATTTCGGACATCACGTTGCACTGTACTATGAGGAAACGGTACTAATTATGTGAAACTATTGGTAAACCGTAAACATTTGTCAGAAGGCAATAGGATAAAGACATCCGGCTCCTCGGGCTGGTGCGAATATTTCAATGTCCGTATGAGCCAAACCGTTGGTTTATGACACACCTATACGCGTCCCACGCTCGCTGCGCTCGCTCGAAGACTATAGCCTAACCTAAAACCAATCCATCTTGCGTTCATTATTCGATATGGTGGCGACATGTTTCGAATTTGCGAACGTGTGGGATCGGTTGTGAGGTTGGACCAGATTTTTACGAGCGAGCGGAGCGAGCGTGCAACGGTCAAAATTTCCAAGCTATACATATACCTTATATTGCCTTGCTTATATTTCGTGCTAGTACCTAATTTTGTCAGCCATTTCGGACATCACATTGCACTGTACTATGTGGAAATAGTACTATATATGTGAAACTATTCATAAACTGTAAACATGTATCGGTAGGCAATAGGATAAATACTTCCGGCTCCTCGGGCTGTTGCGAATATTTCAATGTCCGTATGTGCCAAACCGTTGGTTTATGACACACCTATACGCGTCACTCGCTCGCTGCGCTCGCTCGAAAACTATAGCCTAACCTAAAACCAATCCATCTTGCGTTCATTATTCGATATGATGGCGACATATTTCAATTTGCGAACGTGTCGGATCGGTTGTGAGGTTGGACTAGATTTTTGACGAGCGAGCGGAGCGAGCGAGCAACGTCACAATTTCCAAGCTATACATATACCATATATTGCCTGGCATATATTTCGTGTTATTACCTAATTTTGTCAGCCATTTCGGACATCACATTGCATTGCACTATGTGGAAGTAGTACTATTTATGTGATACTATTAGTAAACTGTAAACATGTGTCAGGTAGGCAATAGGATAAATACTTCCGGCTCCTCGGGCTGGTGCGAATATTTCAATGTCCGTATGTGCCAAACCGTTGGATTGTGACACACCTTCCGCGTCTCGCTCGCCGTGCCTCGCTCGAAAGCTATAGCCTAACCTAAAACAATCCATCTTGCGTTCAGTCATTCGACATGGAGGCGACATATTTCGAATTTGCGAACGTGTCGGATCGGTTGTGAGGTTGGACTAGATTTTTACGAGCGAGCGGAGCGAGCGAGCAACGGTCACAATTTCCAAGCTATACATATACCATATATTGCCTTGCATAGTTTTCGTGTTAGTACCTAATTTTGTCAGTCATTTCGGACATCACATTGCACTGTACTATGTGGAAACGGTACTATTTATGTGAAACGGTTGGTAAACGTAAACATTTGTCAGTAGGCAATAGGTTAAAGACTTCCGGCTCCTCGGGCTGGTGCGAATATTTCAATGTCCGTATGTGCCAAACCGTTGGTTTGTGACACACCTTTACGCGGCTCTCGCTCGCTGCGCTCGCACGAAAGCTATAGCCTAACCTAAAACCAATCCATCTTCCGTTCATTATTCGATATGGTGGCGACATGTTTCGAATTTGCGAACGTGTCGGGATCGGTTGTGAGGTTGGACTAGATTTTTACGAGCGAGCGGAGCGTGCGTGCAACGGTCACAATTTCCAAGCTATACATATACCTTATATTGCCTTGCTCTATATTTCGTGTTAGTACCTAATTTTGTCAGCCGATTTCGGACATCACATTGCTCTGTACTATGAGGAAATAGTACTATTATGTGAAACTATTGTTAAACCGTAAACATTTGTCAGTAGGCTATAGGATAAAGACTTCCGGCTCCTCGAGCTGGTACGAATATTTCAATAGTCCGTATGTGCCAAACCCGTTGGTTTATGACACACCTTTACGCGTCTCTCGCTCGACGCGCTCGCTCGAAAACTATAGCCTAACCTAAAACCAATCCATCTTGCGTTCATTATTCGATATGATGGCGACATATTTCGAATTTGCGGAACGTGTCGGATCGAATGTGAGGTTGGACTAGGATTTTTACGAGCGAGCGGAGCGGGCGAGCAACGGTCACAATTTCCAAGCTATACATGTACCTTATATTGCCTTGCATATATTTCGTGTTATTACCTTAATTTTGTCAGCCATTTCGGACATCACATTGCACTGTACTATGTGGAAATAGTACTATTTATGTGAAACTATTCATAAACTGTAAACATGTGTCGAGTAGGCAATAGGATAAAGACTTCCGGCTCCTCGGGCTGGTGCGAATATTTCAATGTCCGTATGTGCCAAACCGTTGGTTTGTGACGACACCTTTACGCGTCTCTCACTCGCTGCGCTCGCTCGAAAGCTATAGCCTAACCTAAAACCCATCCATCTTCGTTCATTATTCGGATATGCTGGCGACATATTTCGAATTTGCGAACGTGTCGGATCGATGTGAGGTTGGACCAGATTTTTACGAGCAAGCGGAGCGAGCGAGCAACGGTCACAATTTCCAAGCTATACATATACCTTATATTGCCTTGCTTATATTTCGTATTATTACCTACTTTTGTCAGCCATTTCGGACATCACATTGCACTGTTACTATGTGGAAATAGTACTATTTATGTGAAACTATTCATAAACTGTGAGCATTTGTCAGTAGGCAATAGGATAAAGACTTCCGGCTCCTCGGGCTGGTGCGATTGTTTCAATGTCCGTATGTGCCAAACCGTTGGTTTCTGACACACCTTTACGCGTCTCTCGCTCGACGCGCTCGCTCGAAAGCTATAGCCTAACCTAAAACCAATCCATCTTGCGTTAGTCATTCGACATGGAGGCGACTTATTTCAAATTTGGCGAACGTGTCGGATCGGATGTGAGGTTGGACTAGATTTTTACGAGCGAGCGGAGCGAGCGAGCAACGGTCACAATTTCCAAGCTATACATATACCATATATTGCCTTGCATAGTTTTCGTGTAGTACCTAATTCGTCAGTCCATTTCGGACATCACATTGCACTGTACTATGTGGAAACGGTACTATTATGTGAAACGGTTGGTAAACCGTAAACATTTGTCAGAAGGCAATAGGATAAAGACTTTCCGGCTCCTCGGGCTGGTGCGAATATTTCAATATCCGTATGTGCCAAACCGTTGGTTTGTGACACACCTTTACGCGTCTCGTCCTCGCTGCGCTCGCTCGAAAGCTATAGCCTAACCTAAAACCAATCCATCTTGCGTTCATTATTCGATATGATGGCGACATATTTCAATTTGCGAACGTGTCGGATCGGTTGTGGAGGTTGGACTAGATTTTTACGAGCGAGCGGAGCGAGCGAGCAACGGTCACAATTTCCAAGCTATACATATACCATATATTGTCTTGCATATATTCGTGCTTGTACCTAATTTTGTCAGCCATTTCGGACATCAGCTTGCACTGTACTATGAGGAAACGGTACTATTTATGTGAAACTATTGGTAAACCGTAAACATTTGTCAGTAGGCAATAGGATAAAGACTTCCGGCTCCTCGGGCTGGTGCGAATATTTCAATGTCCGTATGTGCCAAACCGTTGGTTTGTGACACACCTTTACGCGTCTCTCGCTCGCTGCGCTCGCTCGAAAAGCTATGGCCTAACCTAAATCCAATCCATCTTCCGTTCATTATTCGATATGGTGGCGACATATTTCGAATTTGCAACGTGTCGGGATCGGTTGTGAGGTTGGACTAGATTTTTACGAGCGAGCGGAGCGAGCGAGCAACGGTCACAATTCCAAGCTATACATATACCTTATATTGCCTTCCATATATTTCGTGTTATTACCTAATTTTGTCAGCCATTTCGGACATCACATTGCACTGTACTATGAGGAAATTAGTACTATTTATGTGAAACTATTAGTAAACTGTAAACATTTGTCAGTAGTCAATAGGATAAAGACTTCCGGCTCCTCGGGCTGGTGCGAATATTTCAATGTCCGTATGTGCCAAACCGTTGGTTTATGACACACCTATACGCGTCCTCGCTCGCTGCGCTCGCTCGAAAACTATAGCCTAACCTAAAACCAATCCATCTTGCGTTCATTATTCGATATGATGGCGACATATTTCGAAATTGCGAACGTGTCGGATCGGTTGTGGGTTGGACTAGATTTTTACGAGCGAGCGGAGCGAGCGAGCAACGGTCACAATTTCCAAGCTATACATACACCTTATATTGTCCTTGCATATATTTCGTGCTTGTACCTAATTTTGTCAGCCATTTCGGACATCACAGTTGCACTGTACTATGAGGAAACGGTACTAATTATGTGAAACTATTGGTAAACCGTAAACATTTGTCAGAAGGCAATAGGATAAAGACTTCCGGCTCCTCGGGCTGGTGCGAATATTTCAATGTCCGTATGTGCCAAACCGATGGTTTGTGACACACCTTTACGCGTCTCTCGCTCGCTGCGCTCGCTCGAAAGCTATAGCCTAACCTAATACCAATCCATCTTGCGTTCATTATTCGATATGGTGGCGACATGATTTCGAATTTGCGAACGTGTCGGGTTCGGTTGTGGGGTTGGACTAGATTTTTACGAGCGAGCGGAGCGAGCGAGCAACGGTCACAATTTCCAAGCTATACATATACCTTATATTGTCCTTGCATATATTTCGTGCTTGTACCTAATTTTGTCAGCCATTTCGGACATCACGTTGCACTGTACTATGAGGAAACGGTACTATTATGTGAAACTATTGGTAAACCGTAAACATTTGTCAGAAGGCAATAGGATAAAGACTTCCGGCTCCTCGGGCTGTGCGAATATTTCAATGTCCGTATGTGCCAAACCGTTGGTTTGTGACACACCTTTACGCGTCTCTCGCTCGCTGCGCTCGCACGAAAAGCTATGGCCTAACCTAAATCCAATCCATCTTCGTTCATTATTCGATATGGTGGCGACATATTTCGAATTTGCGAACGTGTCGGATCGGTTGTGAGGTTGGACTAGATTTTTACGAGCGAGCGGAGCGAGCGAGCAACGGTCACAATTCCAAGCTATACATATACCTTATATTGCCTTCCATATATTTCGTGTTATACCTAATTTTGTCAGCCATTTCGGACATCACATTGCACTGTACTATGAGGAAATAGTACTATTTATGTGAAACTATTCATAAACTGTAAACATTTGTCAGTAGTCAATAGGATAAAGACTTCCGGCTCCTCGGGCTGGTGCGAATATTTCAATGTCCGTATGAGCCAAACCGTTGGTTTATGACACACCATACGCGTTCCACGCTCGCTGCGCTCGCTCGAAACTATAGCCTAACCTAAAACCAATCCATCTTGCGTTCATTATTCGATATGATGGCGACATATTTCAAATTTGCGAACGTGTCGGATCGGTTGTGGGGTTGGACTAGATTTTTACGAGCGAGCGGAGCGAGCGAGCAACGGTCACAATTTCCAAGCTATACATACACCTTATATTGTCCTTGCATATATTCGTGCTTGTACCTAATTTTGTCAGCCATTTCGGACATCACAGTTGCACTGTACTATGAGGAAACGGTACTAATTATGTGAAACTATTGGTAAACCGTAAACATTTGTCAGAAGGCAATAGGATAAAGACTTCCGGCTCCTCGGGCTGGTGCGAATATTTCAATGTCCGTATGTGCCAAACCGATGGTTTGTGACACACCTTTACGCGTCTCTAGTTCGCTGCGCTCGCACGAAAGCTATAGCCTAACCTAAAACCAATCCATCTTCCGTTCATTATTCGATATGGTGGCGACATGTTTCGAATTGCGAACGTGTGGGTTCGGTTGTGGGGTTGGACTAGATTTTTACGAGCGAGCGGAGCGAGCGAGCAACGGTCACAATTTCCAAGCTATACATATACCATATATTGTCTTGCATATATTTCGTGCTTGTA